>NC_058083.1:477717538-478017538 GCF_014858855.1 Bufo gargarizans
TAGCCCAATACTAGTAATTGTGATACATAATGTACTCTCATAGATCAGCACTTAGACTCACCTATGCAGGAGATATATAAGGCACCACTCCCAAATCCTGCAGATTCTAGGTTCAGTGGTCAGTAAACATTCATTAACCCTTCCAGCCCCAGAGGATTCACATAGCCGTATGAAGGCTTGTAATTTGCAGGACAAGTTGTGCTGTCAAATGAAGCCATTTATTCTTGCATTAAATGTAGTGGGAAGTGGAAATTACAGTAATACCACATTTGTAGAGTTTTTCTTGCGTTTTGATACTGAAAAAAACAAAAATATGGATTTTTAAAAAAATCTTTTCATTGCCGTATTCTGACTCCCATTGCTTTTTTATAGTTACATCTACGTAGCTGTGCGAGAGCTCATGTTTTAAGTGACAATTTGTAGTTTTTGCTGATACCATTTTGGGGAGTGTAAGACTTTTTCAAATTTTTTGATTAAATTTTTGGAGGGTAGTGAAGCGATAAAAAAATGGCAAATTAGCCATAATTATTTTTATATTTTAATAGTATGGGCCTCAGTGCTTATGATTATTTTCATTTTTCATGTTTATTTATTTTATATATTTTAAAAAACTTTTTTTAAGTCACCCTAGGTGACTATAACAAGCAATCATTAGATTGACATTTCTATTCAGCAATGAAATTTGATCCATTACTCAATATAGAATTCAGTATATTCCAATGCAGTGCTGCCACCTGCGGGCCTGTATTGGAATACACCTGTGATAGACATCGGAGCCTCCAGCAGCCTCCGGCCTATCATTATCAGTCAACAGCTTTCCTGATCTCAGTGACGACAGCATCTGAGGGGTTAAATTTCTGCAATCGGTGTTATTACCAATCCCAGACTTTAGCCACTGGTGTCTGCTGTATGAAACAACTTGTCAGCACTAGTTATGTGTCTGACACTCTTGGTCAATAGCACTAGTTGTGAAATTCTGCACATTGGGAATTACCAGCAGAGAAAAAATGTCTGGGAATACAAGGGACTAGTGTTGATCAAGCACCAAAGTGCTTAGGTGCTCGAGTAGAACACTTTGGGTTTGCTCGGGTGCTCTACCGAGCACCTGAGCACAATGGAAGTCAATGGAAGAGCCCGAGCATTAAACCAGGCACCCCCTGCTCTGAAGAGGGGAGGGTCTCTGGTTCATAGGAAAATGTCAGAAATTGATGGAAACATCACTGAAATGGTTCGGGAACAGCATGGGGAGGATCTCTGGATGCATCTTGGACTCCCAGGTCACTGCTGGGAATGATGTTGTCCGAGTAGTACGCCACTTTTTCAGACTGACAATAATACGCATCTGTGGCAGAAGCAGCACTCTGAAGTGCCTTTTGTGCTGTGCTATTAGAAGAATTCTGATATCTCTGACTTTTACTCTAACCAGACTGTCTGTAACTCTGCAATTCCTCTAGCGCTGTTCTATGGAAACAGTAAGTTTAAAGAGCACACCAAATGCTTGAAATAACTTTTTTAATAACTTCAACTTTTCTTCATATATAACACTGCCGCCTCCGCAGCAGATACAAAACACGTGTTGAAAAGATATCACAAAATGGCGGTATGCATAAGATGGTGGTTCAACTATTCAATCTTCTCATTGAACATAAAATGGTGGATATATTTCTCTCTTGAGTATCTGTACACTAACTTTAAGTTATTTAAGCACTTTAGGATCTCTCTGAGAGGTATATCTGAGGTCTGACTAATAGTTCTACTTGCTGAATTTGGTCGCAATTTGCAGTATGCAGTTAGCAGTAACTATTTGCTGATTGGTTGAGTATCATCTGGTATGGTTGTATGCAATTTGGATTGGAATATGGAATTTGAATTTGGATTTTGAACTTTGTAGTTTGCAATTGGTGGAATTGTAAGTAAACACACATATAGCTGGTTTAGTATACAGTTCTAATCACTATAATAACAGTAGGAACATTATATAACAGTTTTAAATACCTATTTTCGCCTCTCTGCTTCCATAGAACACAGCTCTTAGTGGAGTGAATGTCTGTTCAGCTTTTCTCTCTGGTGAATAATAATTTCTAGTAGCTCCTGCTAGAGAATTTCCCACACAGGCTGTGTGTAAGGCTGGCTGTGATTGGCCAAGACCCCTGCTGTGTGTGAGGCTGGCTGTGATTGGTCTAGACTGCTGCCCAGCAATAACAGTTTAACTCTATGCTTTCTGTTGTTTCTGCTATGTCATTGAGCTTACCTCACATCCATATAATGAATCTTAAAGGCATATTATCTTTTCTGCTTCTGTGAAAACAATATATATAACAGTTATATGACATCCAAACATGAAGTCACTAAATAACTCTGCTTTTTTCTTTAACACACAAACATGGGAACTGTATTAAGGTTATTGGCAGGTATAGCTGTATAAACATATAAGCGATGTTAGCAACCTAGGACAGGTGTCATGACCGGGGTGCCATACGTGACACAAAGGGAGGGAAAAGGGAAGGCCCTGTCCAAGGGAGAGGGAAAGGTGGTGACCCCTAACTCACCTTGAGGCTGGCATCTGACTGCCCTGACGTCCCTAGACGGGTTCCTCACCCGTACGCCGATCACGTGCCTAAAACCCTGGCTTTCCCTGAGATGAGCCCTAGGTAGTGAATAGGGCGGTGGGAGCACTAGTCCGCACCACTAACACTAAAGGAAAAAACCAAGGAGAGGACAGACAATACAGACAAAACATATAATCCCAGGTGGGCGACAACAGTGGACAACAAAAGCCCAACAGGGATCCGGAGGGTAACGCTCTGGAACAACAACCAGGGATCACAGCTCCAGTGGGTCAGTATAGAAGTCCAGGCAGGAAGCTCTATATCTGGCAACCAGAGAAGTGGGAGAGGAGAATATAAGGAGGTTGGGAGTGACAGACAAGAAACAGCTGAGGAGAAGAAGCTACGGATCCCTGAGTGAGACAAAAAGGATTGCAAGGCAAACACAGAAAACTATCATTAAGAAACAGCGTGATCTTTAGACATAGAGCGCGCAGCCACCCGCTGCAACTTCCTGACCCCGGGTATAACGGAGTCAGGCGTGGCTCTTGACACCCTCGTAACAGTACCCCCCTTTCCACGAGGGGCCTCCGGACACTCAGGACCAGGTCTCTCAGGATGAGAGGCATGGAAAGCCTGAACTAACCTGTTGGCGTTTACCTCTGACGCTGGAACCCACATTCTTTCCTCGGGACCGTAACCCCTCCAATGCACCAGATATTGAAGAGAGCGGCGGACCCGACGAGAATTAACAATTTTGGATATTTGAAACTCCAGATTACCATCAACAATAACAGGAGGAGGTGGCAGCGGTGATGGTTCTAGAGGTGGAACATATTTTTTGAGTAACGACTTATGGAAGACGTTATGGATTTTAAAAGTCTGAGGTAGCTCCAGGCGAAAAGCCACGGGGTTAATGATGGCTACTATTTTGTAAGGACCAATGAACCTAGGACCCAGTTTCCAAGAGGGAACCTTTAACTTAATATTCCTAGTAGATAACCACACATAGTCATTCACTCCTAGGTCCGGACCTGGCGACCGTCTCTTATCAGCCATGCATTTGTATTTACCTCCCATATTTGTCAAGTTAGCTTGCACCTTCTGCCATACAGGTGAAAGAGATGATGAAAACCGCTCCTCTTCGGGAACCCCTGATGACCCCCCCCTTCTTTAAAAGTACAAAATTGGGGATGAAAACCATATGCACCGAGAAATGGTGACTTGCCAGTGGATTCCTGACGGCGATTATTTATAGCAAACTCAGCTAACGGTAAATATGATGACCACACCTCTTGGTTTTCAGACACAAAACACCTTAGATATGTCTCAAGGTTTTGGTTGGTACGCTCAGTCTGTCCATTTGACTGAGGATGGAAAGCCGAGGAAAAGGACAAGTGAACCCCCAAACGGGAACAAAAAGCTTTCCAAAACGTTGAAATAAACTGGATTCCCCGATCCGAAACCACATCGGAAGGGACCCCGTGAAGCTTCACGATTTCACTGATAAACACCTGAGCAAGAGTCTTAGCATTAGGTAGTGCGGGTAATGCAATAAAGTGTACCATTTTGCTAAACCTGTCTACTACTACCACCAAGATAACTGTTTTACCCGCAGACAAAGGTAAGTCAGTGATGAAATCCATTGATAGATGTGTCCAAGGCCTATTGGGAATGACAAGTGCCAATAAAGACCCTGCTGGACGTGTACGAGAGACTTTCGCGCGTGCACAAGTAGAACAGGTAGACACAAAATCCATAACATCCTGACGCAACCTTGGCCACCAAAAACGACGAGACAATAGCTCCAAGGTTGCTTTACTACCCGGGTGCCCAGCAAGTGCCGAATTAGGATGTTCCTTTAATAATTCGAGACGCAGGTTTAACGGTACAAACAATTTCTCTGAGGGGCAAGAGGCCGGGGCGTCCCCCTGGGCCTCTAACACCTTCCCCTCCAGAACAGAGTGTACAGCAGAGACCACCACTCCTCTTTGTAAAATGGGTACCGGATCACTAACATTACCCCCTTCAGGGAAACTACGAGATAATGTGTCTGCCTTGGTATTTTTTGCTCCAGGACGATAGGTGATGAAAAAAGTTAAATCTGGTAAAGAATAGCGACCACCTAGCTTGTCTAGGGGTGAGACGCTTAGCCGATTCGAGGTACAGAATGTTTTTGTGGTCCGTAATTACCGTGACGGGGTGGATTGCCCCCTCTAAGAAGTGACGCCATTCTAGTTTAATAGCTAATAGTTCCCTATTTCCAATATCATAGTTCTTCTCGGCTGCAGATAATTGTTTGGAAAAGAAAGCGCAAGGACGCCATTTGCCAGGAGACGGACCCTGAGACAATACAGCCCCCACTCCCACCTCTGACGCATCTACTTCAACAATAAAAGGCTGGGAGACATCAGGTTGAATTAGAACAGGTGCCGAGGTAAACCTCTCTTTTAGGGAGGAAAATGCAATTTTAGCGGCGTCAGACCATTTAGAAAAATCAGTCCCCTTCCTAGTCATGTCAGTGAGGGGTTTGACAATCACCGAATAATTTTTAATGAACTTCCTATAGAAATTTGCGAACCCCAAGAACCGTTGCAGTGCTTTAAGGTTCTCAGGAAGATCCCAATCTAAAATTGCCTGGACCTTCCTAGGATCCATACGGAAACCTGAAGCAGATAAAAGATATCCCAGGAACTATATTTCCTGAACGGCAAAGACACACTTTTCAATTTTCGCATATAATTTATTCGTCCGTAGGACCTGCAGTACCTGTCTGACATGTACTTCATGTGTTTTCAGATCAGCCGAATAAATTAAGATATCATCTAGGTATATCACCACAAACCTGCCGATAAGATGACTAAAAATATCATTAACGAAATGTTGGAAGACAGCAGGAGCATTGGTCAGACCGAAAGGCATGACTAGATTTTCATAATGCCCCTCAGGGGTGTTAAAAGCTGTCTTCCACTCATCCCCTTCCTTGATACGAATCAGATTGTAGGCCCCCCTAAGATCAAGTTTGGAGAACCACTTAGCACCTGCAATCTGATTAAACAGGTCAGGAATGAGAGGAAGAGGGTATGGGTCTCGGATGGTTATCCGGTTTAGTTCGCGGAAATCTAGGCAAGGACGCAGGCCCCCATCTTTCTTTTTAACAAAGAAAAACCCTGCAGCCACGGGTGAAGAAGAGGGTCTGATGTGTCCCTTAGCCAGACTCTCGGAGATATAATCTTTCATGGCTTGTCTCTCGGGACCCGAAAGATTATATAACCTGGTCTTGGGTAATTTTGCACCGGGAATCAGGTTAACCGGGCAATCATAAGGACGGTGAGGTGGTAACTTCTGACAACCCTTTTCAGAAAAAACGTCCTCAAAGTCCGAAACAAATGTAGGTAGGCTAGCTATGGAGGCGACTAAGCAATTGCTATTTAAGCAATTTTCTCTGCAATGCTCACTCCACTCGAATATCTCCCTGGCCTGCCAATCTACCACTGGATTGTGCGCTACCAACCAGGGAAGACCCAATACCACAGGAGAAGGAAGGCCCTCCATAACGTAACATGAAAGACACTCATTATGGTGGTCCCCTACCCGAAGGTGTAAGTTATGGACAATGTGAGTGAGGTTTCTCTGAGACAGAGGAGCAGAATCAATAGCGAATATGGGAATAGGTCTCTGTAGCGTACAGAGAGACAAACCCATAGTGCGGGCAAAATGGGCATCTATCAAATTTACCCCTGCTCCACTGTCTAGAAAAAAAGAAATAGTCTTCGTCTTAACACCAAAAACAATAACCGCTGGCAACACAAATTGAGATGTTCGTATGGAGGAAACGTATACCCCCCGGCTGACATCCTCCACACAGCCTGGGGTTAGTGGTTCCGATGGTCTTTTGTTTTTGAGAAAGGAAGGACAGACATTAATGAAATGACCCCTCCCCCCACAGAATAAACAAGCCCCACTCCTACGGCGAGCCTCAGGACAACGGACCTGACGAGTAGTTCCTCCTTGCTGCATAGGCTCTTCTAGGTCCGTACAGACTAACTGCTGCTTGGGAGGGGTTACCAATTGCTCAGGAATTTTCAATCTCTCCCTAAGACGTCTATCTATTCTGATAGAGAGGGACATAACAGCATCAAGGGAAAGGGGGGTCTCATACAGCGCAAGCGCATCCTTAACCCTTTCGAATAACCCAGAACAGAACTGACTCCTGAGAGCCGGGTCGTTCCACTGGGTATCCGTAGCCCACCTACGGAACTCTGAGCAATACTCCTCTACTGGCCGCTCTCCCTGTAGGAGTCTCCGTAACTTCGACTCAGCCAGGGCGACTCGGTCAGGGTCATCATATATGAGACCCAAGGCCCCAAAAAAAAGCATCCACAGACCGGAGAGCCTGGGAATCAGTGGGTAAAGAGAACGCCCAGGATTGCGGGTCCCCCTGAAGCAGGGAAATAACAATCCCCACCCGCTGTTCTTCATTACCAGAGGAGAAAGGGCGCAGCTTAAAAAATAACTTACAGGCCTCACGGAACGTCACAAATTTGTCCCTTCCCCCAGAAAATCTGTCAGGAAGAGCAACCTTGGGTTCCGCAGCAACCGGGTTACCCATAGCAACCGCTGGGCTTGCGGTCTGCTGCAATTGCTGCTGTTGCTGGAGGACCGACGCCTTCAATCCTGCCACCTCCAAAGACAGGTCTTGAAGTTGTTTTGCCAACGCAGCAATAGGATCCATGCTGGATTCTAAATAGGCAGAAAGAGAGAGAAAAGAATTTTTTTTATTTTTTTTGTTTTCTACCTACAAAAAATAAGGGCCAGATATAATGTCATGACCGGCGTGCCAATCACATACGTGACACAAAGGGAGGGAAAAGGGAAGGCCCTGTCCAAGGGAGAGGGAAAGGTGGTGACCCCTAACTCACCTTGAGGCTGGCACCTGACTGCCCTGACGTCCCTAGACGGGTTCCTCACCCGTACACCGATCACGTGCCTAAACCCTGGCTTTCCTTGAGATGAGCCCTAGGTAGTGAATAGGGCGGTGGGAACACTAGTCCGCACCACTAACACTAAAGGAAAAAACCAAGGAGAGGACAGACAATACAGACAAAACATATAATCCCAGGTGGGCGACAACAGTGGACAACAAAAGCCCAACAGGGATCCGGAGAGTAACACTCTGGAACAACAACTAGGGATCACAGCTCCAGTGGGTCAGTATATAAGTCCAGGCAGGAAGCTCTATATCTGGCAACCAGAGAAGTGGGAGTGGAGAATATAAGGAGGTTGGGAGTGCTGGACAAGGAACAGCTGAGGAGAAGAAGCTACGGATCCCTGAGTGAGACAAAAAGGATTGCAAGGCAAACACAGAAAACTATCATTAAGAAACAGCGTGATCTTTAGACAAAGAGCGCGCAGCCACCAGCTGCGACTTCCTGACCCCGGGTATAACGGAGTCAGACGTGGCTCTTGACACCCTCGTGATAACAGGTCTTAGCTGGCCAGCTACAGCACCAAACCGAAGATAAAATCGATTTTAGAAGAAAACATTCTTTCCTGCATATTTACTTGTATATAAAGTGCAAGTGCTGCCAAAAATTACAAGGAAGACACACTCCGATACAACCTGTATATCACATAAAGGAGGGCCTCATTCACATTGTGGTACAATTGTTCAGGTAGTGGGACTCTTTCACTCATAAAGCCTATGCACTAAGTGAAAGAGCTGCCAAAAGTTACAAGGAACTGGCACTCCAATACATCCTTTATTACGCATTATACACACTCTTGAAAAATTATGATTGGTGGCCTGCTGGTGACCCTCAAAAACATTACAGACGAGGGCTTGCTGGTGACCCTCTAAAACATTAGGGGCGAGGGCCTGCTGCTGAGCTAACCATCTAAAACATTAGGGGCGAGGGCCTGCTGCTGAGCTAACCATATAAAACATTAGGGGCGAGGGCCTGCTGCTGATCTGACCATCTAAAAAATTAGGTATGAGGGTCTGCTGCTGAGCTGACCATCTAAAACATTATGGGTGAAGGCCTGCTGGTGAACCTCTAAAACATTAGGGGTGAGGGTTTGCTGCTGACCTGACCCTCTAAAACATTAGGAGCGAGGGCAGCCATGTTGACATGATGAAGGAGGAGGAAGAGAAAGGGAAGATTGAACCATATACCCTTTTTTGTGGTAGAAGGGGTGCATGGGAATACAGTATATTTAAAACACTATAAAAGCCACATTTAAAGTGCTTTTATGTTTTAGCCACTTTCCTCTGGTGGAGTAGAGAAGTCAGGGGCAATCCAGGCCTTGTTCATTTTGATAAGAGTCAACCTGTCAGCATTTTCAGTTGACAGGCTGATGCGCTTATCAGTTATTATGCCCCCAGCAGCACTAAATACCCGTTCTGACAAAACGCTGGTGGCAGGGCGGGCCAGCACCTCCAAGGCGTAGAGCGCTAGTTCGTGCCATGTGTCCAGCTTGGACATCCAGTAGTTGTAAGGCACAGAGGGATCATTGAGGATGCTGACACGGTCTTCTACATACTCCTTCAACATCTTCCAAAAATTTTCCCTCCTTGTGACACTAGGCCGTGCATCAGGGTGAGGATGCTGGTAGGGTGTCATGAAACTGTCTCAGGCCTTGGAGAGTGTTGCCCTGCCTCTGTTGGAACTGATGTGTGCTTCCCTTGGCTCCCCTACTCAGTTGCCCAAGGAACTATGGACTCTGCAGCCAGTGTTGTCAGCTGGAAACTTTTGGAGCAATTTTTCCACAAGGACCTTCTGGTATTGCACCATTTTGCTAGTCCTCTCCAGGGGAGGGCTGGCAGCCTTAGTCCTGGGGGGCAAATCCAGTTAAGTGGCCCATTTTAGCCCCACCCATTATTAAAGCCCCTCCTACATATAATAGGCCACTCCCAACAAACACTGTACAGCTGACATTCTATAGTTGCAGCCTGTCTCTACAAATCATACGGAGAGGGGAGGCCTGTCCTGGCTGCACTGCCTTCTTCACATTATACAATAAACAGCAGGCTACAGCCAGGAAGCTCCTCCGCTCTCCTCCCTCCCCAGATCCTGCTCAAGGCTTGTGGTTCCCCCCACCATCTGTCACCCGCCCGTGGCCTGCTGCCCCCTTGGTCGTCCTCACCCAGCTCTGAATCCTCCTTCTGCAAATGGCAGGGGAAGGAGCCGGAGCATCTCCTCTCCTACATAGCACCTCATACCTCTTACATCCAGTGATGTCACCTTTGTTGTAGATGTTCTCTTTCTTTATCTTCTCCATTCAGCCCAGACCTCCATGATGATTTTTCTGCCATCTCCCGTCTCTGCAGAGATTGACAAACAGACATTAGTTTCCCACATTTCCATCATCTTCACATCTTCTGAACACCCTTTCCTGCCACCCCCAATACTATACTGCAGAAACAGTCCCCCTGGAAATACTACTACCACACAGATAGTGCCCCCAATACTGTGCCCGCTGTGTCCCCAATACTATACTGCAGAAACAGTCCGCCTGGAAATACTACTACCCCACAGATAGTGCCCCCTTAAACAATTATTGGCACACAGTGCTCTAAAAAATAACTGCGCCCAGACACTAATAGTATAAAGATAATGTCCCCCAAAAATAATTGTGCTAAGCTGATACTATGCCAGGGTGCCCCCCAAAGTAACAGTGCTCCCCAAAATCCCACCAATAGAAATAATTCTCTGCCAGAGCACACTTAGTAGTAATAATGCCCCTTTAGTGCCCTAGTAATCATGTTCCTCATAGCCCCCCAGTAGTAGTAAAGCTCCCCATAATACCCCCTAGTAGTACTAATTCTCCCTATAATATGACAGTACATGAAATACCCCTGCTTAGTGCCCGCAGTTGACCTAATGTCTCTATAATGTATGCCAGTATAAAATACCCCTATATAGTGCCCCAGTAAATGCCCTCATAGTGCTCCTCTCACCCTTCCCCATAGTGTCCCCATAATATGCCAGTAAAAAAATGCCCCTTCTTAGTGCCCCAGCAGATGCCCCTATAGTGCTCCTCTCCCCCACAATGTTCCAGTAAAAAAATGCCCCTTCTTAGTGCCACCATATGCCCCAATAGTGCTCCACTCCCCCATAGTGCCCACAAATAATGCCCCATAGTGCTGCTCTCCCCTATAGTGCCTCCCATAATGTGCCAGTAAAAAATGCCCCCTTAGTGCCACCAAATGCCATAGTGCCCCCATAATGTTCCAATACAAAAGGCCCCTTTAGAGCCCCCACTTCCCCATAGTGCCCCCAAATAATGCCCCTATAGTAACACCAGATGCCCCATAGTGCTGCTCTCCTCTATAGTGCCCCCCAGAATGTGCCAATAATTAAAAAAAAGCCACTTTAGAGCCCCAAGATACCCCCATAGTGCTCCTCTCCCCCATGGTGCCTCCCTTAATGTGCCAGTAAGAAATGCCCCCATAGTGCCAGCTCTTCCAATAGTGCCAGCTCCCCTCATAGTGTAAGGCCCCCAATAGTGCCAGCTCCCCCCCATAGTGCCAAGGCCAGCTCCCCCCCCATAGTGCCAGCTCCCCCCCCATAGTGCCAGCTCCCCCCCATAGTGCCAGATCCCCCACAATAGTGCCAGCTCCCCCATAGTGCCAGATCCCCCCAATAGTGCCAGATCCCCCCAATAGTGCTAGCTCCCCCATAGTGCCGCCCCCCCATAGTGCCAGCTCCCCCCTATAGTGCCAGCCCCCCCCATAGTGCCAGCTCCCCCATAGTGCCAGCCCCCCTATAGTGCCAGCCCCCCTATAGTGCTAGATCCCCCCCAATAGTGCCAGATCCCCCAAATAGTGCCAGATCCCCCCAATAGTGCCAGCCCCCCTATAGTGCTAGCCCCCCTATAGTGCTAGCTCCCCCATAGTGCCAGCCCCCCATAGTGCCAGATCCCCCCCAATAGTGCCAGATCCCCCCATAGTGCCAGCCCCCCCATAGTGCTAGCTCCCCCATAGTGCCAGCCCCCCTATAGTGCCAGCCCCCCTATAGTGCCAGCCCCCCTATAGTGCAAGCCCCCAATAGTGCCAGATCCCCCCCCAATAGTGCCAGCCCCCTTATAGTGCCAGCCCCCCATAGTGCAAGCCCCCCTATAGTGCCAGATCCCCCCACAAAGAAAAGAAAAAAACACTAATACTTACCTGGCTCCATCAGCAGTGATGCAGGCCTCTTTTGGCCCGTGTCCCTGCTGTGTGCCGCCCGATGATAATGACGTCATCGCGATGATAATGACGTCATCGCGCTGCCTGAGCCGGCCTCTGATAGGCTGCAGGCATTAGTGCCTGCGGCCTATCAGAAGAACAGGGGAGGGACACGCCTCTCCCTGAGTCCCTCCCCTGCCCCACAGCACACAGCCCGCCGCCGCCGCAAATATATCCAGGGCCGCGCCGCCTGTGGTAATCGGCGGTGCGGCCCTGAAGAATAAAAAATATAAATAATTTTTGTTAAAGGGGCGGCCCAGCGTTTTTTTAGGCGGCCTGGGGGGCAATTGCCTGCCTGCCCCCCGGCCCAGCCCGCCCCTGGTCCTCTCCACCACAGGAATGAGAGATGAGAAGTTCTCTTTGTAGCAGGGTTCGAGAAGGGTGAACTACCAGTAATCGGTGTTGGCCAAAATGTGTACAACGCGAGGGTCACGGGAAAGGCAGCCTAACATAAAGTCAGCCATGTGTGCAGAGTCCCAACAGACAAGACTTTGCTGTCCTCATCAGGAGGATGACTCTCAATCTCCTCATCCTCTTCCTCCTCTTCTACCCATCCACGCTGAACAGATGGAATAAAACTTCCATGAGTACTACCCTCTGTAGCGGAGGCAACCGTCTCCTGCTCCTCCTCGTCATCATCATCATCCAATTTGCTCTGAGAAGACGAACTGAGGGTGGTCTGGCTATCACCATGTGTACTGTCTTCCCCCATTTCCACCTCTTCCACATGTAAAGCATCCGCCTTCATTGTGAGCAGCGAGCGTTTCAGTAGACACAGAAGTGGGATGGTTATGTTGATTCCTCAAAGTTGCGTAAAACCTCACAGAGGTCAGACATCCATGCCCACTCGTCGCATGTGAAGAGCGGAAGCTGACTGGAAAGATGACGACCATGTTGCAGCTGGTATTCCACTACTGCCCTCTGCTGCTCACAAAGCCTGGCCAACATGTGGAACGTCAAGTTCCAGTGCGTGCTCACATCGCACAACAGTCGTTGAGCTGGCAATTACAAGCGCTGCTGCAGCGTTGCCAGACAGCTGTAGATGACTTTCGGAAATTGGCACACACACCTTCGCCAATTGGCGCACCTTCACCAGTAGCTCAGGCAAATTGGGGTAGGTTTTGAGAAACCACTGAACCAAGTTGAACACGTGGGCTAGGCATGGTATGTGTGTGAGCTTGCTGAGCTCCAAAGCCGCCACCAAGTTACGGACATTATCAGTAGTGTTGATCACGAATATTCTAATTACAAATTTTTATCGCGAATATAGGTACTTCGAAAATTCACAAATATTTAGAATATATTGATATATATTCGTAATTTCAAACATTCGAGATTTTTTATTGCTAATTTTCGTAATGCGAATTTTTGTAATGCGAATTTTTATCGTGAATTTTTCAATTGCCGAGTAAAAACATGATTGCTTCTTGCTTGTGGGCCAATGACTCATTAGCCCACAAGCAAAAAGCAGGGAGGAATCATGACTTTAAATGGGAAAAATGGGAGGAATATTCTAAAAAATGAATATATGATACTATATCGAATATATTAGTTTTTCGAATATTCTACAATAAGAATTTATAGCAATATAGCGAATATTTGAAAAAAACTAATATAGAGCAATTTAGCTAATATAGTGCTATAATCTTCTTTGTCTAAAAGTTGTAATTTTTTCTCATCTGAAGTTGAGTTTGGAAAAAAAATTCAACTATTGAAAAAAAAGATTATAGCACTATTTTAGCTAAATTGCTCTATATTCGTGTTTTTTTTCCGAATATTCGCTATATTGCTATATATTCTTGTTTTAGAATATTACGAATATTCGAAAAAACAAATATATTAGTTTTTTCGAATATTCGTAATATTCTAAAACAAGAATTTATAGCAATATAGCGAATATTCGAAAAAAAGAAACAAATATAGAGCAATTTAGCTAATATAGTGCTATAATCTGAAGTTCAGATTGGAAAAAAAATTCAACTATAAAAAAAAAAAGATTATAGCACTATATTAGCTAAATTGCTCTATATTAGTTTTTGTTTTTCAATTTTTGCTATACTGCTATATATTCTTGTTTAAGGATATTATGACTATTTGAAAAAACTAATATATTCAATATAGTGCTATGACCATTGGCCCACAAGCAAAAAGCAGGGAGGAAACATGTTTTGCTTGGCAATGAAAAAATTTGAGATAAGAATTTGCATTAGGAAGAATTAGCATATTATGCGATCATTACCTTGTTGATTTTTCGAGTAAAAAAAATCGTAGAATATAACGAATATTCGAATTCGCGAATATTCACTGAATATTCTACAAAGTATTAACGAAATATCGCGAATTCGAATATGACCCCTGCCGCTCATCACTAATTATCAGACATAACCATGCATGGTTGTAGTTTGAGTGGCAAGATCATGCTGCTGGTGGTGAGGTTGCTAGTATTCACGCCCTGGCTCATTTTGGTACGACACAGGTTGCAAATGACAACTCTTTTATCGTCCGCACTTTCCTTTAAAAAAGCGCCAGACTGCTAAACACCTACCCCTTGGCAAGGGAGATTGCCGCAAGGGGGTTCTCAGGGTAACAGTTGCGGGCCTGTTTGGTGTGGCCCACCTTCTCCCTTTTGACACCCCACTGCTTCTTCCAGCCTGTTGCGGTGCTGCAGATCCCTCCCCCTCTGTACTGCTGTCCTCACTCGGCTTGCCACCTTCCCAGGTTGGGTCAGTGATTTAATCGTCCAGCACCTCCTCTTCCACTTCCTCACTCTGCTCATCCTCCTGACTTGTTGACCTAACAACAACCTCAGTTATTGACAACTGTGTCTCATCCTCATCATTAACCTCTTGAGACACTAATTGCGGTTGACTTATTGGCAACTGTGTCTCATCATCATCATCATCATCCACCTCGTGAAACACTAATTGCCGTTCCCCACCGTCATCTTTTTCTGACCGTGGATGCTCAAGAGTTTGGGAATCAGTACACAAGATCTCCTCATGTCCCTCTTCAAGCGGGCTTGGCGAGAGGCCCAAATCAAGGAATGGCGATGAAAAGAGCTCCTCAGGATATCTGAGTGTGGGATCACTTGTTTGCCAAGACTCTCCATGGTAGGAGGAAGGAGGATCAGGTGAGAATTCTGTTGACCAGACTCTAGGCTACTGAGACTGGACTTTGTGGAAGACAGGATGGTGCTTAACCGACTGGAAGCATTATCAGCTGCAATCCAACCGACCACCTGGTTGCACTGATGTGACTTCGAGAGTGGTGTCCTGCGCCACCCTGCAAACTGGGACATGAAGCTAAGTATAGTGGATGAGGGTGTATCAGCAGCACGGCTACTTCCCCGTCCCTTACTGCTCGCCTTGAGCATATTAAATGGTATATATGCTTGCAAGTATGTCACACGTACAGTAGCGCAGGTTTTGTAAGTGTATGCGCAAATAAATTAAACTGAATGTCACAGATATTAAGGATGCTCAAACATTATACTGGAGATGTAGCACAGGTAATGTCGCTGTCACCACCAGCGAAAAAATTAAACTGAATGTCACAGATATTTATGATGCACAAACATTATACAGGAGATGTAGCGCAGGTAATGTCGCTGTCACTAGCGCCGAAAAAATTAAAATGAATGTCACCTTTTAAGGACTATTGTTTTATCTGGCTAATATATTTTGCAGCCAGATTAAACAATAGTCCTTAAAAGGACTGTTGGGTCTCTAACATCTTTCAACACTCAAAACTCCCTAAAAAAAAAACTATTTCTCTCCCTACTTAAATCTGTTCCTTCTGCTGCAGCTCGCCCTGACTAAGTCTGAGCCGAACCACGTGTCTTCAGGTGCTATATAGCACCCGATGACGCGTTCCGGCCAGCCAATCACTGTAATGCCAGTAACCAACACGGCTACGGCATTACAGCCAACAAATGTGTGGGGCGGAGATTCGAGCATCGTGCTTGAGCACATGCAGTGTTCGGCCGAACAACGCGATGAGCCGAAAATCGCGATGCTCGAGTGAAAAAGGTGTTCGGCCGAGCATGCTCGCCCAACACTACAAGGGACTGCTATTAACACGGTGCATGGGTTTGCACATTGCAGGCTCAGGAAAGCTACAGTACAGACCAAAAGTTTGGACACACCTTCTCTTTCAAAGAGTTTTCTTTTTTTTCATGACTATGAAAATTGTATATTCACACTGAAGGCATCAAAAATATGAATTAACACATGTGGAATTATATACATAACAAAAAAGTGTGAAACAACTGAAAATATGTCATATTCTAGGTTCTTCAAAGTAGCCACCTTTTGCTTTGATTACTGCTTTGGCATTCTCTTGATGAGCTTCAAGAGGTAGTCACCTGAAATGGTTTTCACTTCCCAGGTGTGCCCTGTCAGGTTTAATAAGTGGGATTTCTTGCCTTATAAATGGGGTTGGGACCATCAGTTGCGTTGTGGAGAAGTCAGGTGGATACACAGCTGATAGTCCTACTGAATAGACTGTTAGAATTTGTATTATGGCAAGAAAAAAGCAGCTAAGTAAAGAAAAACGAGTGGCCATCATTACTTTAAGAAATGAAGGCCAGTCAGTCCGAAAAATTGGGAAAACTTTGAAAGTGTCCCCAAGTGCAGTCACAAAAACCATCAAGCGCTACAAAGAAACTGGCTCACATGCGGACCGCCCCAGGAAAGGAAGACCAAGAGTCACCTCTGCTGCGGAGGATAAGTTCATCCGAGTCACCAGCCTCATAAATCGCAGGTTAACAGCAGCTCAGATTAGAGACCAGGTCAATGCCACACAGAGTTCTAGCAGCAGACACATCTCTAGAACATCTGTTAAGAGGAGACTGTGTGAATCAGGCCTTCATGGTAGAATATCTGCTAGGAAACCACTGCTAAGGACAGGCAACAAGCAGAAGAGACTTGTTTGGGCTAAAGAACACAAGGAATGGACATTAGACCAGTGGAAATCTGTGCTTTGGTCTGATGAGTCCAAATTTGAGATCTTTGGTTCCAACCACCATGTCTTTGTGCGACGCAGAAAAGGTGAACGGATGGACTCTACATGCCTGGTTCCCACCGTGAAGCATGGAGGAGGAGGTGTGATGGTGTGAGGGTGCTTTGCTGGTGACACTGTTGGGGATTTATTCAAAATTTAAGGCATACTGAACCAGCATGGCTACCACAGCATCTTGCAGTGGCATGCTATTCCATCCGGTTTGCGTTTAGTTGGACTATCATTTATTTTTCAACAGGACAATAACCCCAACCACACCTCCAGGCTGTGTAAGGGCTATTTGACCATGAAGGAGAGTGATGGGGTGCTGGGCCAGATGACCTGGCCTCCACAGTCACCGGACCTGAACCCAATCGAGATGGTTTGGGGTGAGCTGGACCGCAGAATGAAGGCAAAAGGACCAACAAGTGCTAAGCATCTCTGGGAACTCCTTCAAGACTGTTGGAAGACCATTTCAGGTGACTACCTCTTGAAGCTCATCAAGAGAATGCCAAGAGTGTGCAAAGCAGTAATCAAAGCAAAAGGTGGCTACTTTGAAGAACCTAGAATATGACATATTTTCAGTTGTTTCACACTTTTTTGTTATGTATATAATTCCACATGTGTTAATTCATAGTTTTGATGCCTTCAGTGTGAATCTACAATTTTCAAAGTCATGAAAATAAAGAAAACTCTTTGAATGAGAAGGTGTGTCCAAACTTTTGGTCTGTACTGTATAAGATCACCATGAAAAGGGACCACTCAGTCAGGACATTGGTGAGGGTCCTGCTCCACAGAACCTCAGCAACTAGTGTTCGGCTTGAGCATCGCGGTGTTTGGCCGAATATTGCGCGTGTTCGAGTGCGATGCTCGAGTCAGTGTATTTAAATCTAATTTAACCTCAATTTCTTAAAAGTTTCTGGTGGGATTCGAACTTACAACCTTCTACATTACAGCCAAGAATGTTAACCACTACACTATAGATCTGCATGGCCCGTTAATTAAAAAAAATATGAGACTTCTGCTGTATAGGAATACTTACTAGTAGTTAGTATTCCTATACAGCAGAAGTCTCATATTTTGCTCGGCCAACACTATCAGCAACAAGAGCTTCTAATAATTATTTTTTCTTAAAGAGATATGCTGGGACTAGTATTGTTTTTAACAGATATGCTCATGTATTTGTACATCTTCCCTGTGCTTTTTTTTTTTCAATTTGGACTCTCCTGACCCGTTTAAACCAATCCCTCTTGATTGTTTCTATCCTGTATGTAGCACTTCCTGTTCCTGTATCCAATCAAACCCATGATGCACTTTTCCTTTTCTGCCACACCTCCAGCACTGTCCCTAACAATGCCCAGCTAGTTTCTAGCTCCCCCCACCAGCTAGTTACATAGACACTCCCCTATCACTGCCCCTAACAACACCCAGATAGTTTATAGCTCCTCCCACCAGCTAGTTACATAGACATTCCCCTATCTCTGCCCCTAACAACACCCAGCTAGTTTATAGCTCCTCCCACCCAGCTAGTTATATAAACACTCCCCTATCACTGCCCCTAACAACACTAAATAGTTTATAGCTCCTCCCACCCAGCTAGTTACATAGACACTTCCCTATCACTGCCCTGCCCGTGGACATAACATCACAGGAAAAAGGAAAAGAGCTGCATGGACATGGTCATGTGACCACAGCGCAGAACGGGATAGGAGCAATAAAGCTATAGAAATACATTGCAGAATTACCGCGACCTTCATAAATGATTATTTTTAAGAGAAATTAATGCAATCCGGAAAACCCCTTTAAGTGTTCATTCACACTTGCATATTACAGATGTGTATTCATTTTGCTTTTCCCATTGGAAAAACTTTACTAACACATTTAAATGGTTTCATTCATATATCTTTTTTTATATGCATGTTTTTTCTTATAACCAATACATGGATCTTTAATGGCACTGTTTTTAGCCCATAGAAGTCAATGCAAATATTACAAAAACTGTAAAAAAAAATGAAAAAAACGGGGAGACAGTCAGTCTGTATTGCTCTGATGGATCTACATGGTTTTTATTTTTTCTTTCTCAGCCCACAAACTATATAACCACCCAGTGCTGCTTATATGGGTTATCTGGCTGATAAAATATAAAAAAAGTTAAAATAGTAATACTTATCTTACTTATCCACCACCACTCAAGCTCTGATGCTTCCTGAGGGTGATGAGAGGGACCAAGGAAGAGAGACCAGAAGGGGCCCCAGGAAGCATCAGTACAGGTGCCCCTTTTAAAATGTTTCTACCCATCCGGGCTAACCCTTTAATAAGTGTCTGTTACCTGCTGCCACTAGAAAGTCAGTATAATGCTGTGCCGACCACCACGTGGTAGATACAAGTACCACCCCTGGTAGTGGTTGTGACTATTGTATTCACAATGATTTTGTTTCGCTTTATCCATATGTATCATTATAATTCTCTACTTGAATGGGACTAAATTATAGAGAAGGTAGAAAGGACAACTGCTCTTGGACCTGCACTACCTGGTGGACTCTGGTAACGCTAGCTGGTCATCACTGACGAGGATTTCCAATGCCCATCGTGCGGTATGTACACAGCAGGGGACATTCTACATAATGCCACCAACTAATATGAATATTTCTGCCACATACCAGAGAGGTACACATCGCAGTTATATAACAATATGATTCATTATCTCGGGCTCCAGTCCAAGAGAACATTGGGTAAACGGAAGAAAATTGCTACAAAAGGAAACAATCTATAATAACTTTCCAACAGAACACATGTGCCTTTCCTTACTTTTCCTCTTGGCTTCAGATATCCCGGGATGAATGGCGCAAGACGACCAGCTTTGAAAATAGAAAAAACTTATGTGCTATCCACAATACCCAACAGATTAATGCAAATTTAATATCTGGTCATAATATGCCTCAAATCTTGGGACATCTTGAGCCAAGAGGAAAGGTAAGGTGGGAGAAACCTGTACTTCATCTAAAGAACTAAAAGCATACCTACATTGTCTTCTGCCAAGTGTGTGTTTATGAGTGATAGCACTCGACCTGGCCATTATGTGACTTGTATCCAAAACTTTTTAGCATTTCACCCCTTTGCAGGCTCCATCACCAGGGGTGTGTTCACACATTAGTGACTCAGGGGTGTGTGCTGTCCGTTGTTTCGACGGATCAATCAAGTGAAAAAAAAAAAAAACATAAACATGTAATGTACTCAGTCTGCCAACGGTCCGAGTATGTGCATCCGCAAAACGGACAAAAATGTGTGGATAAGGCCTAATCCCCTTTTGTCTCTCATCTAGTGTTGAGCGAAGCGAAGCACCCGAAATGGAATTCGATTCGAAGTTTAGCAAAACGTAGATTATAAACTAATACAAATTTCCTTGCGCTTCGTGGTAATGAATCAGTTTTCCTAAAATGTCGGCTGCACATGTTAAAGTAAGTGTAGAGAAAGTTAAAGTAAGTGTAGAGGAGAAAAGCCTGGGAATGCAAGATCACCCATAATGCCGTGCAGCCAATCCACAGGTAGCCATCCACCTGTGATGTCACAGCTAGACAGAGCCCTATAAAACCCTGATCCTGCACGGTCGTCGCTGGCATTTTCCTGCGAGCTGAGCATAGGGAGAGACGTGACAAGACAATGATTCACTAGGAACAGTGTTGCTGCAAACTGTTATTTAACACAGAGTGTAGGACAATATTGGAGAGGGAGAGTGCAGGGAGAATGAAGGGAGAGTGAAGGGAGAGCATAGGAGATTGCTGAAGCACAGACTCTGCTACAATGTATACCATTCTATATAACTTTGCAGTGCCCCAAGAGTCATAGCTAATCCGTTCTGTTGGCTGTAGAGTTACTGTGCGCCAGTATTGCAGGCAGGTCTAATTTATCGCCGTGTATATAAGTGTGCAGTGCACCAAGGGTCATAGCTAATCCGTTCTGTTAGCTGTAGAGTTACTGTGTGTCAGTATTGCAGGCAGGTCTAATTTATCGCCGTGTATATAAGTGTGCAGTGCACCAAGGGTCATAGCTAATCCATTCTGTTAGCTGTAGAGTTACTGTGTGTCAGTATTGCAGGCAGGTCTAATTTATCGCCGTGTATATAAGTGTGCAGTGCACCAAGGGTCATAGCTAATCCGTTCTGTTAGCTGTAGAGTTACTGTGCGCCAGTATTAGACAGGTCTAATTTATCACTGTGTACGTTAGTGTGGACTGCAGTTCACCAATATTCATAGCTAATCCATTCTGTTAGCTGTAGAGTTACTGTGCGCCAGTATTAAAGAAGAAAATCCACAGCACTCCACAGTTCAGGTGAACAAGCTGGTTACTTTATTGGTAACAGCAGCATAGGGATAGCAACGTTTCAACCATCTCTGGTCTTTATCAAGCTATGAGATCATATAGTAACAGAATGGATTAGCAGGGACTTTTGGTGCACTGCACACATATACATGGCAATAAATAGGACCTGTCTAATACTGGCGCACATAAAAAAAGAGCGTTAAGCAGCACTCCAGGTCCCGATATAGGGACAGTTGCCAATAGAAAACTAGATAGGTCGGTGCTCGCGGATGGGGATCCTGGCTGGGGGTCCCATAGGTATACAGATAAAGAAGAAAATCCACAGCACTCCACAGTTCAGGTGAACAAGCTGGTTACTTTATTGGTAACAGCAGCATAGGGATAGCAATGTTTCAACCATCTCTGGTCTTTATCAAGCTATGAGATCATATAGTGACATGTGCCTTTAAATAGTGACTCAGTGGGTGTGTCTCCCATCAATAAAAATCAACATGTGAAATAACTAAGTGTTTAGGATTCAGCCTATCAAGTGACTTGGTGTAGTTAATTGTATCATTATCCGATCATTTATGCGTATAATAACATAATACTTACTGGTGGGGGAGGGACCATGTGAAAGCCGCGCTCAGTCAGGAGATGAAATCGCGCCAAAAAACGGCATGTTCCGTATCCATATGCGCCTGCGCCGAGTCCGGAACATGGCGGTTTTTGGCGCGATTTCATCTCCTGACTGAGTGCGGATTTCACATGGTCCCTCCCCCACCAGTAAGTATTATGTTATTATGTCTTCAACATAATCTCAAGTGATAACACACAGCCAGGATTTGAAGGGTTCCTCTGACACCATGCTTAGTTGGCATGGCCCAGGAACTGCCTCTGTGCCCTCAGCTGTCCTGAACCTGCTTCTTGCTTCTGCTGTTCTGTCAGCCAAGTAATGGTAGCCGCCGGCTCTGCTCCACTTTTCAACGATGATGACCTTTTTGAGAACAGTCAGCAGTTACAGGCCAGCCCAGACTTAGAGGAGAGGTCTACTGCGTACTCCTCTAGGCGTGCAACTACCGATGATGAAAGTCGGGTGGGAGCACATGTTGCGAGAGGTCAGGGACTTGAGCAAAAGACAGGTGAAGGTGACACAAGTGACTCGCAAACATATGTAGATGATGACGTAGCCAATCACACTTGAGAGCCGTGTGAAGAGGGGGGTATCGTCATCATCGGGGGGCGAGTGTGGCAGCTTGCCCGTGAGACAGCAGGGTGGAAGCATGCCTGTGAAACATTGCAGTACGCAGCCCTGCAGGGTGAGGCGGATGGTGAGGTCACAGGGGTAGTTACTAACCGAGGGTGGTTATAGTACTCACAGTCTTTTATATACCCTGGGAGAACCTACAGCAGTGATGGAGAGGCTGGCACAGGGGTCCTCTGGGGCACTCTCTGTGTATAGGGACCAGGCCTGATGGTAGGTGAGGTGCTCTGGATGTTGATGTTGCAGGTTGTTTTTAATGTGCCGGTGGCAAGATCCCTTTAAGTTCATGACGCCAGTGCCAGTAACGGTGGCACACTGATTTATTGTAGAAATAATTGAGGAACACAATGTTGTAGTGAACCAGAACTTCTTTTACTAAAACAGTTAACTATATACAGTCTTTGGTCAAAGTTCCATATGTAAGAGGTAGTAACATGCAGGCTTTACATCAATTGGCAGGCACAATGTTCTTTGCAAGATACTCAGAGGGTTAAACACTTACAGATCAGGTTGCATTTTCCTCAGAATCCTGTTTGTCTTTATTCCAAGGCCCGTATGCCCTATTGCTGGCTTTATCCTTGGTTAGGGAAAACTTCCTCAGGTATATATCTCCTTGCTTTAAATAGATCCTTCTGCCCTTCAGCTCTCAGTTTGGCTGGAATCAATTTGGCTCTGCACTGTACTTTGTAGGAACTTGATTTCTTCAAGAGGTAAACCCTTCTCCTGGTTGGCAGCTTCTGAGCTTCTTTACTCAGGACCCTCAGGCAGGCTAGACTGCACTGACTAGCCTCCTGGACTATACTGCATTCCCCCTTTCCTGTCTGGGCCTAACTATATATACTAGGGGTTCCCTAGCTCCCTCTACTGTCAAGGAGGAGGAACTACCCCTGACAGGCCTGATACAGGATAGAACAGGGAAAACACATACAAACATCATATAAAATACAATGACCAATAACTTGGCCATATTGACCCTTGTGTAGTGCCTACATTTACCTAGTGGGACACTACATACCCCACTGCTTTGAGGTTGCCCGTCCTCAGCGCAACATAGGGGGCTCGCCCAGCTGGAAACTGCAACCTGAAAGACAAAAATAAAAAGCAGGCATATACAATAAACACTACTTTTGCAGTGTAAATACATCAGGCAGCTCTGCTGGCAAAGGAACAAGTGCGGTGAAAAGGGGCGTCGTTCTCTTCATACAGAATAGAACAGGGAACAGGGGCGCTGACTTGGCACAGCGTATCAGGAATAACCAGGATAGTCCATAATAATGAAAATTGAAACAATACCATAAGTTCCTGGAGGCTCAAAAGAACAAAATGAGTCCGTACCTGGGTCTTGTAGATAGTTAAACAGGGGTTTCCCGGGAGGAGCTACTCTGGTCCACAATGTAGTCTCCGAATCTCACAGGTGGGTGCCCCTTAGTAGGCCGTGTGGACCTTCTTACTGGCAGAGGCTCTTCCTGCCTTGGTTCAGGGGGGCCAGAGGAGTCCACAGGCTCTGGAGCCCTTTCAAGTACACCCTGGGACCGGTCATCCTGGGGTTAGGACTAGCAGGAACTGGAGCCGGTACCATCAAGTTCAACCAGGGTGTGAGGAACCAATGAAGTGGCTCCTTGTCATGTAACAAGTTTTCAACAGCCTGCATAGGATCAACAGGTTGGGCTGACAACTCGGGCTCAGGAGACTCTGGCTCAATGTCTCCTGCTGCAGTTTCTTTTTCTACGCAGGGTTTTAAACGATTTCTGTGTACAATATGGGAGCCTTTACCTTCCCTGGAAATTTGATAAATGTGGGCATTAGGAATGGCAGTTATGACGTAGGGAGTACTCTCCCACTTACTGTCCAGTTTACTGGTTCAGTGGTTATTCTTCAGCCACACCACGTCTCCTATAGCTAGAGGTTCTGCATGAGCAGCCAGGTTATAGTCTCTCTGCTGTCGCTCTCGGGCATTTTCCATGCGCTCCTGAACAATCTCCTTGGCATTAAGGAGACGTCTTTGATGCTCCACCACCCAATCAATCTTTGGTAGCGGGTTGATGACATCAGGCACTTGTACATCAAGGGAGTGGCCAGCAGCCAGCCTCCCTTGATGGCCGAACATCAAATAGAAGGGCGTGTACCCGGTGGAACAGTGAATTGTATTGTTATATGTATACATAAGTTGTGGCAGCAGAGTAGGCCAATTACCCCTTGTCTCAGGGGGTACTGCTCTCAACATTTCAATGAGAGTTTGATTCATCTTTTCACAAAGTCCGTTACCTTGCGGATGATAGGCTGTGGTCTGGACCTTCTGGCAATTATGTAGCAGGCACATCTCCTGGAACAACTGTGATTCAAACACGGACCCCTGGTCGGTGAGGATTTTCTCTGGGCAGCTGTAGGGCAGGAGGAAATGCTTCCAGAATGCTTCTGCCGCAGTCTTGGCTGTCAGGTCCTTCACAGGCACTGCTACAACAAACTTAGTGAAGTGATCAATAATGGTCATGGCATAAGTATAACCTGAGCGACTTGGCTCCAACTTCACATGATCAATGGCAACAAGCTCCAGGGGAGTTTTGCTCACGATAGGATGGAGAGGAGCTCTCTGGTCATGGCGTTCACTTCTCCCGACGGCACAGGCAGTACATTCCCGTCACCATTTTTCAATATCTTCTCTCATCCCAATCCAATAGAACCTTCTGCGAATGGTGGCCTCAGTTTTCTGCACGCCGAAATGTCCGGACTGGTTATGATACATCTCTAACACCAGACTGGCATCTTGACGGGGTATGAGGATCTGGTACACCCTCTCGCAGGACACTGGATCAAGGCTCCTTCTTAGCAACAGGCCCTTTTGAAGGAAGAGTTGGTGGCGATGTCTCCACAATTTCAATAGTTCTGGGTCTGCACTCTTCCTGCGGACTCTTTCAGGAGTTCTTCCGCTGGTAAGGAAGTCGAGCAGTTCACCGAGGACAATACTTTCTGACTGGAGCTTAATCCATCTTTCTTGTTCGCCTCTGGATTCAGGATTATTCGGTGGAGACGGATCAGCAGCTGAGTGATTTTCAGTGTGAACATTATCTTGCTGAGCAAATTTGTTGTAAAACGCCGGCATCTCCACTTCTTCCCAGGTATCCTTTGGTTCATCTGGTGCTTCTGTAGTGGGAAGCTGAGACAGGGCATCCGCATTATCATTTGAGCAGCCTGCCCGGTATTTTTACAGTAGTCATAGTTGGCAAGGCAGGAGGTCCATCTTTGCTCCAGAGCCCCTAACTTGGCTGTATTCAGATGTGCCAGGGGATTGTTGTCCGTGAAGGCGACAAACGGAGTGGCAGCAAGGTAGTCCTTGAACTTTTCAGTCACAGCCCACACTAAAGCAAGGAACTCCAGCTTGAAGGAACTATAATTCTGATTGTTTTTCTCAGCTCCCCTCAGGGATCTGCTGGCGTAAGCAATCACCCTCTCTTTGTTGTCTTGCACCTGAGCCAACACTGCTCCCAGGCCTCTTTTACTGGCATCCGTATAGAGGTGGAACGGCTTCTGATAATCCAGGTAACCCAGGACAGGGGGTTCGGTCAGCTTCTTCTTTAGGAGCTGGAAGGCAATCTCCCGTTCTTTATTCCATTCAACAGGGATAGGAGTCTTTGGACTCTTTTTGGGATGCCCCCTTAGGAGTTCCTGTATCGGATCCGCAATCTGTGCAAAATGTGGGATGAAGCGTCTGTAATATCCTGCAAAGCTGAGGAAACTTCTCGCCTCCTTCACGGTGGTAGGAGTAGGCCAATTACGGATAGCAGCAAGTTTATCAGGATCAGGCTGGACTCCTTCTGCACTAACAACGTGCCCTAGGTACTTAACTGCTGGTTTCAGCAGATGGCACTTGGACGGCTTGATTTTAAGGCCATATTTAACGAGGACTTGAAACACTTCAGCCAGATGTTTTAAATGATCCTCATATGTCTTGGAGTATATAATGACGTCATCCAAGTATAGCAGTACAGTCTCAAAGTTCTTATGGCCTAAACAACGCTCCATCAACCGCTGGAACGTCCCTGGAGCGTTACACAGTCCGAAAGGCATGTAATTAAATTCAAACAGGCCCATAGGCGTAGTGAAAGCAGTCTTTTCCCAGTCTTCCGGGGCCATAGGTACCTGCCAGTATCCACTGGATAAGTCCAGAGTTGAGAAGTAGGCTGATGACCCCAGGGCAGTCAAAGACTCTTCAATGCGTGGCAACGGATAAGCGTCCTTGTGGGTGATTTGATGGATTTTTCTATAGTCCACGCAGAACCTAATACTGCCATTTTTTTTACGAACAAGAACTAGGGGCGCAGCCCACGGGCTATGACTGTCCCGGATTATATTAGAGTCCTTTATTTCCTGTATCATCTCTTTTACAGACTGATAGGTAGTAGGTGGTATGGGTCTGTATCTCTCCTTGATAGGAGGATGAGAGCCAGTGGGTATGGTGTGTTTGATTACACTGACCTCTCCGTAGTCCGTGGAATGCTTGCTAAAAGCCTTGTGGTGCTCGTTCACCAGATTCAGGACTCCCTCTATTTGCTCCTTTGGGGTGGATTCGTTCCCCACATAAAGTTCCTCCCACCAGGATACTGAAGAGGCGCTGGCAGGGGCGCTGCTGCTCTGTGCGGTTTGGAACGTCTCCGTGGCAGGCAGATGGATAACATCCTGGAAGGATACCTGGAAAAGCTGAGCAACAGGGCAGTGCTTAGAGAGAGTAACAGGGTGATCACCGAAGTTAATCAAACGGATAGGCACTTTACCTTGAGATACAGTCACCAGGCTCTTGGCTGCTCGCACGAAGGGATGATTCTCAATTTGGATAGGCTCCACTAGGGCTTGATAGTCTTGGCCCTGGATCCCTAGCACAGCACGGCACCACAGGATTATCTGGGAATTCGGTGGCAGGATTACAGTTCCTTGGCCCAACAATTTTCTAATAACGGTAGGGGCATTTATCACTTTATAGCAAATAATGGCACACAGTTTAGATTCCACAATGGCGTAGGAATATTCAAATCCTGTTCTCGACGCCAAAATATGCAGTACGAAGCCCTGCAGAGTGAGGCGAATGGTGAGGTCACAGGGGTAGTTACTAACCGAGGGTGGTTATAGTACTCACAGTCTTTTATGTACCCTGGGCAGACGTACAGCAGTGATGGAGAGGCTGGCACAGGGGTCCTCTGGGGCACTCTCTATGTATAGGGACCAGGCCTAATGGTAGGTGAGGTGCCCTGGATGTTGCAGGTTTTTTTAATGTGCCAGTGGCAAGATCCCTTTAAGGTCGTGACGACAGTGCCAGTAACGGTGGCACACCGATTTATTGTAGGAATGATTGAGAAACACAATGTTGTAGTGAACCAGAACTTCTTTTACTGAAACAGTTAACTATATACAGTCTTTGGTCAAAGTTCCATATGTAAGAGGTAGTAACATGCAGGCTTTACATCAATTGGCAGGCACAATGTTCTTTGCAAGATACTCAGAGGGTTAAACACTTACAGATCAGGCTGCACTTTCCTCAGAATCCTGTCTGTCTTTATCCCAAGGCCCGTATGCCCTATTGCTGGCTTTATCCTTGGTTAGGGAAAACTTCCTCAGGTATATGTCTCCTTGCTTTAAATAGATCCTTCTGCCCTTCAGCTCTCAGTTTAGCTGGAATCAATTTGGTTCTGCACTGTACTTTGTAGGAACTTGGTTTCTTCAGGAGGTAAACCCTTCTCCTGGTTGGCTGCTTCTAAACTTTTTTACTCAGGACCCTCAGGCAGGCTAGACTGCACTGACTAGCCTCCTGGACTATACTGCACTTTCCCTTTCCTGTCTGGGCCTAACTATATATACTAACAGGCCTGATACAGGAGAAAAAACATACAAACATCATATAAAATACAATGACCAATAACATGGCCATATTGACCCTTGTGTAGTGCCCACATTTACCTAATGGGACACTACAACAGCAGGGTGGAAGCAGTGGGAGATCTTCAGCCAAACGTAGGAGGGGTACATCAGCAGTGCATGGGTTTATAAAAGCAATGGCAAACAAGCATCACACAGTGGTGGAGGGAAAATGCTATATTCGTCAGTGTTGGAATATTTCACATAGTCACTAGGGGACGTTAGCGTGGCGCTATGCAGGATGTATGGGCAGAAGGTGAGGTGAAACGAGGGTGCTAATGTTGGCATGACTGGCCTACAGTCAACATATTGCGCGTCATCATAAAGTGGTGTGGGAAAAGTGTGCCACTCAGTCTTACAGTCTTACAGCCTGATGCAGCAATTGCTACATCTCCCACCGCCCGCACCCCCTCTCCTGCAGTCAGGGCTTGTCAACGTCAGCCAGTGGCGACTCTAGGAAAAATATATGGGGGGGGGGGCACATAAGATACCACAGTCAAATATGGGGGGCACTAATAATTTTCACCACTTAATCATACAACTGAAAAAAACAAAATAAGTATATATAAATAAGATTACAAAATACGAGAGTATTGCGGTATGCAGGGATACCTGATGCTTCCTTATGTTAAATCCCCAAGCCGCATTCTTTTCTGCCTCTGCAGGCCCTGCTCGGCTAAAATACACAGGCAGCCAATGGCAGTGCTGCTCTCTCCCTCCCAGCCAATAGCAGCTGAGGTGGGCGGTGGAAGATTCACTTTGCTGCCGACTGCCGAGGAGCCCGTAGTGAAGAGGGTAGGCAGCATGGGCAGTACTTTCAATTTGTACTAGCGGCGGCCAGAGTTTTAAAGGGGAATCAGTGGGGGGGGGGGGGGGGCAAGGAATAACCTGGGGGGGGGGGGGAAATTGCCACCCCTTGCCCCCCTGTAGTGATGCCTATGATGTCAGCAGAAGGAAGCTATCATTTAATTCCCATCAACTTCAATGTCATCTATTGCTTCTGCTGTTCCTCCTTGTCACTTGTTTCGACAGCAATCAATCACTGAGGCAATTGTAAAGAGAAACAGTATGCATGCACTCATCCAACGGCGCAGAAGCTGATAGCTGAACGTGCACCTGGCCAGGGTGGATTTGATTTAAATCGCTAGTCAGTAAGGCTTGATTTAAATCATAGTTTTCTACATAAAGACTAATTCTTGCTGGTATAACTTATAATATGCAAGTAGATGATT
The DNA here is from genome assembly GCF_014858855.1 of Bufo gargarizans. Classification (NCBI taxonomy): domain Eukaryota; kingdom Metazoa; phylum Chordata; class Amphibia; order Anura; family Bufonidae; genus Bufo; species Bufo gargarizans. The sequence goes on from NC_058083.1 coordinate 477,747,011, forward strand.
TTTAGAATAACAACTTTTTATATTAGTTTGATTAGGTTGATTCTGCATTCATAGGTTTGTAGAAGTTAGGATTAAGGTATTTTTCTCAACTCTGTTAATGTTATAACATTTTTGCTGTGAAGAAGAGGCATGTGATCTCTGCTGAGTCAAATTCAGTTTTGAGAACTGTAAAAGCAAACCAAGCATCTGTGATAATATCTTGTAGGCAGAGAAACTGCCCAATAATCTTACAAAAACCTCTGGAAGAGCATGACATTGTGAATGGATTAATGGAATTTATTTACCCCAAAAATTACACATATAGAAACATAACAACATAGAACTGTGTCGGCAGATAAGAACCATTTGGCCCATCTAGTCTGCCCAATATACTGAATACTATGGATAGCCCCTGGCCCTATCTTATATGAAGGATGGCCTTATGCCTATCCCATGCATGCTTAAACTCCTCTGCTGTATTTGCAGCTGCCACTTCTGCAGGAAGGCTATTCCATGCATCCACTACCCTCTCAGTAAAGTAATACTTCCTGATATTACTTTTAAACCTTTGCCCCTCTAATTTAAAACTATGTCCTCTTGTAGCAGTTTTTCTTCTTTTAAATATTCTTCCTCTTTTACCTAGTTGATTCCCTTTATGTATTTAAAAGTTTCTATCATATCCCCTCTGTCTCGTCTTTCTTCCAAGCTATAGATGTTAAGGTCCTTTAATCTTTCCTGGTAAGTTTTATCCTGCAATCCATGTACCAGTTTAGTAGCTCTTCTCTGAACTCTCTCCAAAGTATCAATATCCTTCTGGAGATATGGTCTCCAGTACTGAGCACAATACTCCAGATGAGGTCTCACTAGTGCTCTGTAGAGCGGCATGAGCACCTCCCTCTCTCTACTGGTAATGCCTCTCCCTATACACCCAAGCATTCTGCTAGCATTTCCTGCTGCTCTATGACATTGTCTGCCTACCTTTAAGTCTTCTGAAATAATGATCCCTAAATCCCTTTCCTCAGATACTGAGGTTAGGACTGTATCACTGATTTTATATTCTGCTCTTGGGTTTTTACGCCCCAGGTGCATTATCTTGCACTTAACATTACATTTTAGTTGCCAGATTTTTGACCATTCCTCTAGTTTTCCTAAATTCTTTTCCATTTGGTGTATCCCTCCAGGAACATCAACCCTGTTAGAAATCTTTGTGTCATCAGCAAAAGACACACCTTACCATCGAGGCCTTCTGCAATTTCGCTGATAAAGATATTAAACAATATGGGTCCCAGAACAGATCCCTGAGGTACCCCACTGGTAACAAGACCTTGGTCTGAATATACTCCATTGACTACAACCCTCTGTTTCCTGTCCCACTGCCTAATCCATTCAACAATATGGGAGTCCACGTACAGCCTTATTCTACATAATTAAAAACGAATCTTTATTTCATGATGGAATAACCTTTGGATGGTAATATATTTTCCTCAAAAAGCATTTTATATTAAAAAAATGTGATTTAAATTAAAAAATCTATTTAAAAAAAATAATAATTAAAATCATTGATTTTAATCCACCCTGCACCTGGCCAAGTTGCTAGTGCTACAGTCCCTCTCTTTCTATGTAGTTGACTCTGCACATTTCAGAGAACTAATGGCTTGTGCCAAGCCGAGGTGGAGAGTCCCAAGCCGACATTACTTTTCCAAAAAAGCTGTACCAGCCCTGCACACGTATGTTGAGCAGAAGGTGGGCCAGTAGAGTTCACGCCAGTGCTGACATATGGAGTTATAACTACGGTCAAGGACAATATATGTAATTCACAGCCCACTGGGTAAATGTTGTTCTGGCCCAGGCACACCAGCAACTTGGCCAGGTGATGGCAATGGTCCTTCCGCATTGTAATGCTGGGGTTTCTGCGCCAATGTTCTCCTCTGCCTCCTCATCTTCCATCTTGTCAACACCCTCTCCTCTAGGCACAGTTCAGAGGGGTCCTCAAGCATATCACCTATGCAAAGCTAGGCATTGTCACGCAGTTCTGCACCTCCTCAGACTTGGTAAACAGAGCCACACTGGGGAGGAACTGTTCCATGTTGTAACAGCAGCTGCTGTGCCCCGCTGTTCCCCTGCTTACCACCGCAGTCCCGGGCGCCACGTTCAGCGGTGATCTGTGACCAGTGCTTTCCATTCACTGCTGCAGTCCTGGGCTCTGTCTGTGTGGGTGCTGTGATTCTGGGATCCGCTCCACAGTTTCCTCTCAGCCCTGGCCACAGCATGCTTGCTGTTTGTTTTCTACAGCACTTCCTTAAGGGCCGACGTGCGCCACTTCCAGGGCTTTACAGGTTAGGTCACGTGACCTTGCTGACCAATACTAGCCCTCCTGCGCTTATATAAGTGGCTCAGCCCCCTTCCCAGATGCCTCAGTGTCAAGGTCCTTGTGCTCTGCTAAGGCTCCTGATAACCACTTATGTTCCTGACTTGTATTATTTGTGTTATTGAATTCTGCTACCCGTCTGATCCCTGCTTGCTAGCCTTGACTCGGATTGCCTGACCTGTACCTGTGCCGCCTGCCCTGACCTTTCGCCTGTCTGACTACGCCTCTGCCTCATCCTTCGGTCCTGTACTATTGCTCCTGGTAGCGACTCTGCCTGCCTGACTACGCCTGTACTCCTGGTACCTTTCCCTTGTACCTCCTGGTCCGCCTGGACAAGCTGCCTCGTGTGCCTATCCTCCTCAAGAGGTAGCGACCTGGTGTTCCCCTAGGAAAAAGTCTATCCGCACCATCAGGGGTACTGTGAAGAATCGAGGGGTTAACTTGACTAATGCCCTTAGAAGAGGTAGGACACAATAAATCAATAAAGAAATCGAATACTGGCTGTCTCCTAACCAACTGAAGATAGGAACCATGGTTACTGATAATGAGAAAAACATTTTGTCTGCGCTGCATCAGGGAGGACTGACCCATGCGCCCTGCATGGCACACATCTTCAATCTCGTTCTCACCTGGTTCCTCAAGTCTTTCACTGAACTGCAAAAGCTGGTAAAAATGTCCAGGAAACGGTGCATGCACTTAAGCCACTCTTACCATGCATATCGCCTGATATGCAACGTTTCCACCCCGTTGGAACCCCACACTCCATATGTTAGACCACCTGTACGAGCATAGGAAGGTGGTCAACAATTTGTTAATGTAGCAGATGGACAGGTCTATTTCTCTCTTTCGCTAATGCGTGACGTGCAATTTTCTCAGGCCCTTTGAGGAGGCCACATTATTTGTCAGCCGACAGAACTACAGGATGAATGATATCATTCCACTTCTTCACGTCCTGGAGAGATGCTAAGAAATATGACAGAAGACATGGTGCCTTTATCTCACGACCACCTGAGCCCTGAGAATGATGAACTGGTAGAGGAGGAGGAGGAGGAGGAGGAAAATGAGGACATAAACGCCCAAGAATTTTATACACACCTGGGTGGTTTATCTGCCCAAGGGACAGGAGAGGAGCATGAGGAGCTGGAGGATGACAACAAAGACGATGCAGATGACCCAGATAGACTATGGCAGTGCACAATGGAGATGGAGGAAGGGAGGCCCTCCAATTTTCTTGCGCAAATGACAAGATGCATGCTTTCATGTTTGTGTAGTGACATTCGGCAGAGGGATGACTACTGGCCATTCACATTATTAGACCCTTGCTACAGGTCTCATATGGGTGCATTTTGTAAACCGTCTGAGAAGGATGCAAAAATGGACTACTATAGAGACATGCCTTTGAGAGCCATCGCCTGTCCTAAGGAAGGTCTGACTGGGAGGGACACACTGCCATGCTAGGGGAAGGGGGTTGCAGGAACAGTACCAGCTCTAAAAGCAGCAAGTTCAAGACTTTATTTAGCCCCAAAATCAAAATTCTTTTTATGCGCTTCTAACACCCCTCACCATGTATACATATGCCCCCAATACCTGTTTTTCATGTCTTTTCTTTCCTTCCCGGTGTCTGGGCATCAGACTATCCTGGGAGATCTGTTTACTTTCCTAGTTTCCTGTTTTGTTGAATAGGTAACTTTATTAATAAAGACTGGCTGCAATGCAGAGTGATAAGCCACAGGCTGCCCCCCCCCCCCCCCCACATTTCAGTCTGCAGAAGCTCCTCCCACTACATGTGGCCATGTTACTACAGCAAGACATAAATCCTGCTAGTCTATTTCTCACTCAGTGTCTAAATCACATCACTGACCGTCCACAGGCTCTTACCTCACCATCTAGGAGTGCAATAAACAGCTTGAATCAGCAAGCACATCAAATCCTGTGTGTATCTAATCCTATAATGTACGATACAGTCTGCTGAGCTGTGTATCTAATCCTATCTTGTATGATCCTGCCTGCTGAGCTGTGTATTTAGAGGAGTTATCCAACACCTATAATGCCACCAAAATACCCAGGCACCTCGTAGAGGTTATACTCACCCTGCTCCCTAGCACGTGTCAGTCCTGATGCTCACACAGCCGCCGCTACATCTCCCTGTCAAGCAGATTAAAGCATCCGGTGATGGGGGGAATGTAGTCAGCCAATAGCAGGCCGCGACAGGAACGAAGCTCCCTAGCGTCACCCGTGATGCTACGGAGGCTTGTCCCTGTTGCGGCCTGCTGTGAACCCCCCGACCCCCTTTCATCCAGGATGGTTTGATCCACACAACAGGGAGATGTAGCAGCGGCCGTGTGGGCATCAGGAATGACACGTGTCAGGGAGCTGGGTGGGTTTAACCTCGATGAAGTGCCTGGGTATTTTGGGGGTCATTATAGGGGTTGGATAAATCCCATTTTGTACTATACTGCCTGCTGAGCCGTGTATCTATACCTTTCTTGTATGATCCTGCCTGCTGAGCTGTGTATTTAATCCCATTTTGTACTATACTGCCTGCTGAAGTGTGTATATAGATCCTCATGCACATGACCGCGTCCGTTTTTTGGTCTGCAAGATAAGCCATTGACTTCGGTCAAGCTGTGCATTTTGAGGACCAGATTAGGACATGGTTTATCTTTTGCCGAACTGATATACAGATGTGGAAAACACATGGACATCATCAGTGTGCTTTCCACATCCACATGTCAGTTTCTGGTATTCTGGTCCTCAAAATGCAGACCTTCGAAGTCAATGGTTCTGCAAAAAAATGCGGATCGCACATCAGTATCCTTATTTAGCAGATGCACATCTTGCAGACTGCAAAACGGACACGGTTGTGTGCATGAGACCCAATCCTGTCTTTTTTTGGTCCTGCTTGCTGCAGTGTTTATCTTGGCCTATCATGTGTGATACCCCATGTGATATGACCATGATCAGCTCGGGGAACATGGTCCGTTTGTCGCCGTATCTCCCAGGCCGACCGCACTCTCCTGAACAGAACTGACTGTATAATAGTCATGATTGATACAGCCAGTCTCTTATCTGATCGTGGGGTAAGTACATGATGAGGTGAGTGCACGACAATTGCCCTGTGGTCAGGTAAAGACTGGTTTATTCATACATTACTATCATAAAGTCTGTGTGGGTCAGGGGAGATGCGTTTGGCCTGGAAAATGTGGCCGACACATGAACCCTATCACTCACACTGAGCTCCCATAACACTGACATCCACAGTCCCCTCACAACAGTGCCCCCATGACAAGGACCTCCACAGTGCCCATAACAGTGACCTCTAAAGTGTCCCCATAGCAGTGATATCTGCTGTGCCCCATAACAGTGACATCCACAGTTCTCTCAGTGCCATCCACAGTGCCCCCAAATGTCATCTACACTGCCCTCAGTGCCATCCAAAGTGTCCCCAAATGCTACAACTGCCATCTGCATTGCACACATTGCCATCCAGTGCCCACAAACGCCATCCAGTGCCTCTAGTGCACTTATTCTTAAAGGGTCTGTCAGCAGTTCTGACCATGCTAAACTGCTAACAGCGCTTGGTAGGAGATGGGGAAAACAGGGGAAACATACAGTACCTGTGAAGCCTTTATCATCAGGAATAGTATGAATATAAAGCTTTATTCAGCCAGATTCTGCTCCTGCAAGTGCCCAGGGCGGGACATACCTGTGACGTGCTCCATGTATTATGCTGCTTCATAGCCCCTCCCCTCTGATCTGACTGGTGGCTGTAGGAGTCTCCTGGTTGGATGCTACAGCTGTCACTGAGAGCAGAGGGGAAGGTCTGTAAAGCAGCTCAATGCAGAAAGCACTTCGCAGTGCAGCTCCTCCTCCTGGGCACTTGCAGGACCAGAATAAAATGTAATATTCACACTAACTCTGATTAAAAAAGATCCACAAAGGTGTTTTTTTTCTTGCCGTCTTTTGCCCCCACCTAGTGCTGTCAGTAGCTCAGCATGGTCAAAACTACTAACATACTCCCTTTAAATTCCTAGGAGAAATAACAGAGGAGCGGTTAAACATGCGGATTAAATTTCTAGGAGTAATAACAGTGGAGCAATAAAACACACAAAGAATACAAAAATAAACTAAAACATACATGTCAGGAGTGAGGACAAGTTATTTATTTTGCCTGGCCATTCTCTGGTCAGTAAGGGTTTAAGTGATTGTTAACACACTCTACACATTTTATGTTATTTTTTGTGTGACGTCTTCAGGTCAGTTTTGATGAAGAAATGTGAATATTCTTTTGTAGATTGTGGTGAATATTATATGGATAATAATAATAATGGCTATGGGAGTCCAGCTACAGGAGATGTAATTGCTCTGTATATGACTTTCTATATTCTCTTATCTCACTGTTATTTTTAGGTCTTTATGTGTTGTTGGCATGTCTGACAGTAGTACTGCAAGTACTGCATGTCACATGTACACGTTCACAATGATGGTGAGCCGAGGTGTACAAGATAAATATAACTTACATGCATAGTTATCAGGAGTCAAGTGCACAGTATTCACATGAATAATCATGAATTTACTCACTCAAGAAAACAATGGTTTGAAAACATATTTGTCTTCATCCTGATGTGCCCTTTCCAATGCAAGTCTGTGACCCCGAGCGTGTTCTGATCTTTGTTAGAGACCACCTATTCGTGTTTTATTGGTATTTAAACCAGCACATATGCCTTTTTACGGTAATGCAGGTTTAGCCCAGCACGTGATGCTATGCCAGGTGGAGCTGGTGTCCAATTGTCTAGTGGCAGCCTGGCTCCTGCTCTAACGGCAGGTAACTGCCTTTGCTCCTGCTCTAACAGACAGAATAGCAATCACAGCATCTGAATGGCTTTAGAGAGAAGAGGCTCCCCCTGTCACCCAATGGCACCCCACCAATGTGATGGAAGGGTGCCAATGCCTTTACGTGTCAGCTAGGGGTCTAATCAAGGCACCCAAGTCTGCCTCTTGTCATCATAATACAATGTAATACATAAATAGTACAGGGTGTTATGTAAGGGATCAAACAATCGTATGTCAAAGTCCCCTTGTGGGAGAGTTAACAATAAGAATAAAATACAGTTTAATATTTTTTAAATACACATTAAAAATACACCTTTTTCCCTGAAAACATGTTAAAATGAAAAAATAAAATAATCCCCTCCACATATTTTGTAACAACTTGAAGTATTATACAAAGATCAGAAATGATCCTGAACGGTTAATGCCAAAAAATAAAACTAAACTAAAGAAAAAAAATCCAGAATGGCTGTTTTTGCTTATATTCCACACAAAAAATTGAATAAAAAGAAATCAAAATCTCTTATATACCCCCCAAAAGTTGATAGTCGCAGCAGGAACATTCCCAGGTTGTGGTTGGAGACAGTAGTACTGCTGCAGTAAAAGCCTGGTCAGGAATGTAGCCACAGTTCCTCACCAGAAGAGTGGTCAGAGGATAAGAATGAAGTGTAGTCAGTAATGTAGCCAAGGGTCAGAAACAGGAAGAGAACCATTGTACTGGGCAGACAATGTGGAGGACAAAGTCAGGAACAAAGCCAAGGTCAGGATTAGTGTTGAGCGAAGCGAAGAAGGATCTCTGTACACCATTCAAACAAAGTTTTGTCCGAATCGACTTAGATCTATGATCCGAAGCTCGCTTCACTTATTACTAATCGGGATCAATAAGGAGACAATAGCAATGCACATAAACAAGAGCCAGGAAAGGAAAGTACCTTAATTACCAGACAAAGCATTGCCGGGCCATTGAGTTTTAAATAGACCATCAGGCCTGACATCATCTTCAGGAACCAGTTGCCTTGAGCAGTCAGAGTAGTAGTTCTGCGGGTTGCGGTGGAAGGTGGGAGCCAAATTAGGAGGTGAACTGCCTAGTTGCCCAGTAACATTATGGAGCTGTCGGCAGTAACCGTGGCCATCTGCTGTGATGCACTTTGATGTTAGACATATTTTTTTTGAATTTTTGGTAACTATCTTTAGTTTAAAAATTACCTAAAATTGTACAGTATCTGCATTGGCACTAGGCCTAGTAATATTTTGAGTCTTCCTTTTCTGTATAGGTAACTTTTCATTCATTATCGCCGCAGGCAGGATTACAATGACAGATATCACCTTTACATAGATAACACAGGATCCACCATTCACACTTGGTTATATCACAGCTTATCTTCTCCCTCCTGACCTCTGCACAGGTCCCCGAGCATGCCTAGAAAACTCTCCCATAGAAGTCAATAAGGTCCACTCCTGTCAATTGTGTCTATGGTCCATGTGGCTATCAAAGAACAGAAAGTCCCGACATATTTAAGACTCACTGGCCAGTACGAAAATGGCAGGATTTTAGGATTTTTTTTTTATATAGATGCCTACTTGCAGAACAAGTCCTAGGCGACAAGTCCACAACTGGTCGACGTTCCCTATACTGGTAAGTGCAGAGATACAATCCAGTTTCGCAGGCACCTGTTCACACACAGGACACACAAAGAAACGCCAAGGGAAGACGAGCTAGAAACAGCCAAACCAGGAGTTCAATACTAGTGTTGATCACGAATATTCAAATTGCGAATTTTAATCGCAAATATCGGCACTTCAAGAATTCGCGAATATTTAGAATATCGCAAAATATATTCGTAATTGCGAATATTCGATTTTTGGGAAAATACCAGTTCATGCGGAAATTTGTATGCGAATTTTCGCAATCAAGAAAATAATGCCTGGAGATCATGAATTCTCGAATATATGGCGAATATTTGCCCAAATATTCGCGAAATATCGCGAGTTCGAATATTGCCCCTGCCACTCATCACTAATCAATACCAACAGAATCACAAAGCGGAAGGAGGGAGCAATAACAAGCCAAGGGTCAATACCGGACAGGAAGAGTGTACAGAGAGCTCAAGGTATAGCCGAGGTCAAATCCAAAAGCAACAGTTCAATACACACAGGTAGCAGAGCACAGCAAGGAAAACCTATAACTGGCAAAGGTGATTGCCAGTTGCAGCCTTGACATCACCGGGGGGCGTAGCTCATGTGTGACCTAAGGGGGCGTGATCCAATTGGGAGGGGGCGTTGCCTATATAACACAGAGAGGGCGTGGCCTAAACGTCACGCACAAAAAATTATGTTTAAAAAGGGTTGTCCCAGGAATAATATTCTACAGTTCTCAAACCAGCGCCTGGATCTGAATACTTTTGTAATTGCATGTAATTATACATTTATTATAGCTACTATAATAGTTATTCAATAAATCTGTCTGTATAGCGCCACCTGCAGGTTGTTCTTTTTCTAAACTCTCTGCCCTGCTCACTGAGGTGGAAGCACATACTCAGTTCCATCAACTGCAACTTGCTGCAGCAGATAGGACACACCTCCTGCAAAAGGACACACCCCTAAGCTGCCAGCTTGAAATAAATCTAGTAGAGCTATTGGAGCAATGAATTGGGAGATCTCTGGATCCATGTGTGGTACAGGGCTGGTTCTAGCTGTGTTAGAAAGAGGTTTTCATGTACTAGATTATGTATGATTTTCCTTTTTTACATTAATCATAGGAGAAACCCTTTACCTTAGAAACTGGATTTAAACAATAGGTAATTTTCTGATGACACATTCTCTTGAGGATTGTGGCTTTATAATATAAATTGCATTGTATTTTATTATATATTGTTGTTGCGCCGGGCTCCCTCTTTCTCTCCTGCGCGCCGTGCTGACAAGCGGTAACTTAGGTAAAGGCAGCAGGTAACTTAACTATGGCATCTGTGTTCCATGCCTGAGTTTCCTTCCAGCTGGAGACTTGTACTGGTGTTTTAGCTTACATACTGTAGGTGTGTCTCTCTTCACCTATGAAGCAGCACATACACGCCCTCTGTCTCACCAGCCTATGGCAGGTATTTAAAGGCGCTGCCAGAGGAAGATGCCTGAGCGTCCTCATGGTTATAGCTTGTCTATCTCCAAGTGCTAAGGTGTCTCTTGTCTGCTTCGCTGTGTACTAGAACTTGCTTATTAAACTCTTGGACTTTGCCTGTTTGCCGCCTGCCCCTGACCTCGGATCTCGTTTATGGACTTTGTTTGTTTACCCCCGGCCTCTGACCTCAGACTTTGCTTACTGACTTCGATTGATTGCTGCCTGTCCAGACCCGGAACCTCCTGGCCAGGCAAGTCCTCTGTGCTTGCACCAAGTACTCTGACCCCCTGGTCAGCTGCCACTGACTCGGGGACTGCTCTGGAGTAGCTCCTGGCAACTACCCTAATGGTCCAAGCCTATCTTCACCATCAGAGGCTCTAGTAAAGACCAGGTAGTGGCTTAGTTATGCCCCTGCAGAGTATACCCTGTCAGTGGCGTACTGGGTCCACACCCGCTTACATAGCAGTTGTGTTTCCTGATGAGCTGGCAAAACAAGCTATGGCACTGACGGAAACAGCCTAGTGGATGGGGAATAAATATTCTTGGCAGGAATACTCCTCTGTGCTCAGGGCTAAAAAATAGGCAGGGCAAAATAACACTTTTGTAATTGCATGTAATTAAAAATTTAGCATAGCCACCGAGTTATTCAATAAAATGTATCTGTATAGCGCCGCCTGCTGTTTTTTTTTCCCCCTTATTTCTTTGACCTGCTCACTGAGAAGGCCGCACATGCTCAGTTTCATCCTTCATCTGCCTCCTGAGCTGTGATAGGGAGAGCTGAGACACGCCCCCTGAGCTGTGATAGGGAGAGCTGAGACACGCCCTCTGAAGCAGAAAAGACACTCCCTTGAGCTTTCAGCTTGATTTCAAGAGCAGAAAATGTGGAGATCTCTGGATCCATGTGAGGTACAGGGCTGGTTCTATCTTTGTAAGAAAAAGATTGTCACGAACTGTATGAAGTCTGATATTCATTTTTTACATTAAGGGATAACTCTTTTAAAGAGGTTTTCCAGATTTTTTAACAAGTTCCTACAACATGCCCACCTGCTCCATGACACTCTGTTCCTCGGTGCTGCCTCTGTGCTCTCCTGGGTATGGGCATGGTCACATGCCCGACTTCAGACAGTAACTGGCCTCAGTGGTGACGTGCTGCTTGTGGCCATATCATTGCTAAAGCCGGTCATTGGCTGAAGCTGTGCATGTAAGTATCCCATAGCTAGCAAGAAGAAGGAGAAAGCATAGACAGCACTGAGGACCAGATCGGCATGGAGTAGGCAAGTATAAATCTTCTGGTTCGTCAAGGGCCATGCTTCAGCAACTTGTTAAAAAAAAAAGTAATTTTTCAGGAAAACTCCTGTAAATATAAACTATGGCGGTTAAGGGTTAAATTGTTAAACCGACAACAACCCACGGTTACAACGCATCAATCCTCAGAAAAAAAACCCATAAATAAACACCAAAAATCGAGGATGCATTTTGTATAAAAATAATTAATTTTATTAAATTACATAGAACAATAAATATCAGTGTAAGGCTACTTTCACAACTGCGTTCGATCGGATCTGTTCTGAACGGATCCGCTCATATTAATGCAGACGGTGGCTCCGTTCAGAACGGATCCGTCTGCATTAGAACTTAGAAAAATTTCTGAAAGTAGCCTGAGCGGAAAGTAGCCTGAGCGGATCCGTTCCGACTTTACATTGAAAGTCAATGGGGGACGGATCCGCTTAAAGATTGAGCCATATGGTGTCATCTTCAAGCGGATCCGTCCCCATTGACTTCCATTATAAGTCGGAACGGATCCGCTCGCCTCCGCATGGCCAGGCGGACACCCGAATGCTGCTTACAGCGTTCAGGTGTCCGCTCACTGAGCGGAGCGGAGGCTGAGCGCTGGCAGACGAATGCATTCTCAGTGGATCCACCTCCACTGAGAATGCATTAGGGCCAGACGGCTGCGTTCAGGGCCACTCGTGAGCTCCTTCAAACGGAGCTCACGAGCGGACACCTGAACGCAGGTGTGAAAGGAGCCTTAGTCAAAAGGGATAGGACATGAAGAAACAGAATAGGGCTCAACAATGCGGAGAATCGCACTTGAGGGAAATTGCACCCTGAGCAGACAAGTTGCAAAAGTGTTAAAGAGTCGGGTGACAATAGAATGAGTAATAGGTAGTGATGACAATACCATATCCCCACAAACATTTTACATGACCATCCAAACTATCCTGGCATCCTCCTCATTGAAACCCAGGTTAATGGTAAGGCTGCGGCTGTATAACGATATAGCTGGTGGCTAATGACTACTAAATGATGACTAATACCGCCAGTCCAACCCTCACTGAGTCTCACATTACATACCCATATTGCTGCTGCTCATGGTGTCAATTTAACACTTTTGCAACTTGGCTGCTCAGGGTGCAATTTTCCTCAAGTGCGATTCTTCGCATTGTTGAGCCCTATTCTAGAGGCTCGTTTCTTCATGTCCTATCCCTTTTGACTAACACTGATATTTATTGTTCTATGTAATTTAATAAAATTAATTATTTTTATACAAATAGCATCCTTGTTTTTTGATGGTTAAGGGTTAAATTGACTATGCAACTTTTTAGCATATATAATACTGAGGGTTGGAGCTGTTCTGTTTTTTGGAGCCATGATAACTTACTTTCCTCCCTTGTTAAGTAGAAGAAATATGGTGGCTGGATGTCACGGACGGTGTACAGGAAACAAGACAAAGCAACATGCATATATGACTGAGTGGATCCAAAGCTAAGGAACCAAAAGGGAGACCCCTGCACAAGACCTGAGACTATCCCTGGCTGCTCAGCCTATGCAAAGATCCGAAAGGTGGAGGTTTGCATATCCATGTACCTCGACTATATAACCCCTGAACACCCTACAATAGTGAGGGGACACGACCACCGGCTCCCTACTCCAGACACGGATCCAGCAAACAGAAAATAACAGATAAATGTTCAGCACTTAACTTTGTAGCAGACAGGAAAACAGGATCAGCATGCACACACACTCCAAGAGGAAGTATAAGCCGCCCGGTAATGCATTCTGGGGAGGAATTTAAAGGGAAGCAATCAGTTCAACTACATGACAGCTGAGAGAGGCTAACGAGATGATGAACTGAACATCACAACAAAGAAAGGTCAAGGAGGAGGTTCTGAAAGGCTTCTGTCAGAGCTTCTCAGCTGTCTGGTTGTGACACTGGACGTCTATAATTGATCACTGGAAAAATTAGCCTACTTAAATATTCAAGTCACCATCACTGATATCATTCCTTGTTCCCTAAAAGGCTCATCATCTACATTCCCTATCTCTGCTACATGAAGGCCACTATCATAGAAAGCCAACTGATCTACCAGAAATGTTTAGTGGTGTGGAAGGAAACCAGAGAAACTCAGACAAAGCCCACAGAGACACAAGGAGAACACACAAACTCCAATGAGATGTTGTCTGTGGTTGGGTTTGAATCCAGGACCCCGGTACTGCCACTCAACACTTTTTAAATTCTTTGGGAAAGGTCCATCACCAATTTCTTTTTGCCCAGAAACATCTACCAACTTTGATCTTTTCCTGCCTATTATTTCCTACACAAGGTTCATGCTCCTGCCTCATAGTTCAACAGGGACCCAAAAAGAAGCCAGACGTAAAACTGGTTGGCAGGACTGACTGACCACCTTGTGTGTATGGGGATGTCCCAACTTTCTCCCAACAGTAAACTCTGGTGAAAGAAGGATCGGGCTGTTGAATTTCAACAGCTGAAGGGCTCATTTACACGACCGTGCCGTGTTTTGCGGTCCGCAAATTGCGGATCCGCAAAACATGCATGCCGCCTATGTGCCTACCGCAATTTTCGGAACGGACGGCCCATTATAGAAATGCCTATTCTTGTCCGCAAAACAGACAAGAATAGGACGTGATTTCTAATTTTTGCGGGGCCACAGAACGGAGCAACGGATGTGGACAGCACACGGAGTGCTGTCCGCATCTTTTGTGGCCCCATTGAAGTAAATTGGTCTGCACCCAAGCCGCAAAAAATGCGGCTCGGATGAGGAACCAAGTCATGGTCGTGTGAATGAGCCTTAAAAAGGATTTGTGGGACTGTAGTATTGATTACCTATCCTTAGGATAGGTTATTAATATCAGATCATGCGGCCTGTTTTGCCAACAAGAGTCCATCAGCAGGCTTTAGTCGGCCTGTTTCCCCTCACATGGGTCTCAGCCCTCCACCCCGGCACAAGCCTCAGATCCCAATACAGAGATCGCCTCTGCATGAACCCAGCTGTCTTTTAAAGGCAGCTAGGTGTTAACAAAAACTCGGACCGGCACCTGCGATCCAGTCCGGTGTTTGACCTTACCTGACTGCTAATTAGTCCAGCAGCACATACAATTCCCTTTTGGCCTCTTTCAAACGGGCGTTGCGGGAAAAGGTGCGGGTGCGTTGCGGGAACATGCGCGATTTTTCTGCGCGAGTGCAAAACATTGTAATGCGTTTTGCACTCGCGTGAAAAAAATCGGCATGTTTGGTACCCAAACCCGAACTTCTTAACAGAAGTTCGGGCTTGGGATCGTTATTCTGTAGATTGTATTATTTTCCCTTATAACATGGTTATAAGGGAAAATAATAGCATTCTGAACACAGAATGCATAGTACAATAGTGCTGGAGGGGTTAAAAAAATAAATAAAAATTATTAAACTCTCCTTAATCCACTTGCTCGCGCAGCCGGCATCTCTTCCGTCTTCTTTTTTGCTGTGCAGGAAAAGGACCTGTGGTGACGTCACTCCAGTCATCACATGATCCATCACCATGGTAAAAGATCATGTGACATACCATGTGATGACCGGAGTGACGTCACCACGGGTCCTTTTCCTGCACACAGCAGAAAAGATGACAGAAGAGAAGCTGGCTGCGCGATCAAGTGGATTAAGGAGAGTTTAATAATTTTTTTTTTTTTTTAACCCCTCCAGCGCTATTGTACTATGCATTCTGTATTCAGAATGCTATTATTTTCCCTTATAACCATGTTATAAGGGAAATAATAATGATCGGGTCTCCATCCCGATCGTCTCCTAGCAACCGTGCCTGAAAAATCGCACCGCATCCGCACTTGCTTGCGGATGCTTGCGATTTTCACGCAGCCCCATTCACTTCTATGGGGCATCCGTTGTGTGAAAAACGCACAAAATAGAGCTTGCTGAGATTTTCACGCAACGCACAAGTGATGCGTGAAAATCACCGCTCATGTGAACAGCCCCATAGAAATGAATGGGTCCTGATTCAGTGCGGGTGCAATGCGTTCAACTCACGCATCGCATCCGTGCAGAATACTCGCCCGTGTGAAAGGGGCCTTACTGTGTCACATACCCCTCCCCTTTGTTCAACCTTAAGGGGGTGAACATATGCATAAACAGTGCACCCGTGTTTCCCTGCAACTGGCCTGCTGTGTGCTCTACTGTGAACTCAAAGTTCTGCAGTGACCAGAGCCATGGTGACCCGGGACTTCCTCTCTTTGTCCAGGTGGTGACAGGCCGCTGCCAACCCCGCATCGCTCCTTCAGAGATGGCTTGTCGCCGAGCCACGGGCACCCAGTGCGGCTTTAACCAGACTTTTGCCTGCGGCTCAGTAACAATATCACGGTGGGTTACGGAAGGGCGTTCAGGAAGGTCAGAGAACACATCTGTGTTCCGACTAACGAACTTCCTGGCCCCCTGAGTCTGTTTTGCGGAAAAGGCTGTCAGTAATCTATGGTGTGGCAGCAGCTTCCTCTGTAGTAGAGGGACCGGAATCTCTTCCCCTAGATAAACCGGCCGCGGGCTGTTCTCAGTACAGGTCTCCCTAATCTTCCAAGGTTTTAGTAAATTGACATGGTAGACCTGCCTGGGCATTTGTCGACCAGGCTGGAGTACCTTGTAATTTGTGTCTCCAACTTTCTGTGATGTTTTGTAGGGCCCCTGCCACCTAGCGAGGAACTTACTGTCGACAGGAGGCCCAAAAACCAAAACCAGATCTCCCCCGCTATAGTTACGGACCCCAGATGCTAGATTATAGGCCCGATTCTGCGCTGGCTGAGCTATCTTCCTATGCTCCCTACCTATCCTATTCAGTGGGATTGTCTCCCCCTCACTCACCGCACCTACCGCGGGCCCCTCTGCCTTGGGTTTCTGGTTTTCTAACACCTCAACTGAGCCAGGCCTCGCTACTGGAGCTTTCCCTATCTCCCAGGGATCAGTATGTACAACGGCCGGCCACAGAGCTGGGAACAACGGAAAGTCTCTTCCTAGTATCACTTTATAGTGCATGCTGGTGGTTACGGCCACCTCATGGATCTGCCTGCCAGCACACGCGCTTAGGGACACCAGAGCAGTGGGGTACATCTCCATGTATGCTGAGCTCCCCGACTCTCCGGCCCGTAAACTCGTTGTTGCACCACGGAAGCCCTCACAAGGGTCACCCAACTCCCTGAGTCCAGCAGAGCCACCACGGGAGTGACTCCCACCTCCTCCTGACACAAAGGTTCGTTATTTAGAGTTTCTGGAGTGTCTGACGCACCGACCCTTCTGGCACACCATGACTGTCGATATCCATAGGCTCGACCAGGTGGGTACAGTCGGCTCGTACATGGCCGGGCTCATGACACCGCCAGCATATTAAGCATTTTATCAGGTTCTGATCCCCAAAGGGCACATCCCGTGGGGTCTTTCTCAGCTAAGGCTACCGGGTCTGGTGCAGGGATTTTCTGGATTTTGTTACACCCTTCCCCAGAGTTCCCCCCTGGAGTTCCTCAGTAACCGATCGACCAGGTCCACCATCTCCAGGGCACTAGTAAGAGACGTCTGGCCAACACAGAGCTGGAGGGGTGGTGGCAATGCCCTCCAGAATTTGTCAGCTACAATACGGTCCAGAATAGCAGTAGGACTCAGTACGTCAGGCGGTAGCCATTTTTGCAAGAGATGCAGCAAATTATAATACTGGGGTCTCGCTGGCTCAGCCGGGTTAAACTCCCACTGATTTACCCTCTGGGCCCGGACCAACACATTCACCCCCAGTCTCGCCAGGATCTCATTCTTGACCTTATAGTAGTCTGCTGCTTGCTCGTCTGGTAAATCAAAGTAAACCTGTTGGGGTCCCGATGCCAGGAACAGAGGTTAAATCTGTAGACTCTCCCCCACGGCCACCTTCTCTAACACTGACAGGTAGGTTTCAACGTCATCCGTCGGTGCCATCTTGCGGACCGCCGTGCGGACCGCTTTTCGGGCATCATGGACTCCCTGAGATACTCCTGTCTTCTCTAAGGCCATCACGTGTTGCAGCAGCCGCTGGTTCGTTTATTACTGTCGCTGAGTAGCCTCTAGCAGTTGTCTGTTAGTCTCCTGCTGCTGCTCCATGGCCTGTTGTTGCCTTAGGTTGGCCTGCACCAGCTGCTTTATCATCTCCTCCATCTTGTCCCGTGATGCTTGTTGCAACTTAGCAGGCTTAATACAGGCCATACAACAGAACCCGAAAAAAAAAAATGCAACAAAAATATTTCGGCTTTACGGCAGCCTCACTGCGAGTGCGTGCATCCTCCACCAATTATGGGGATTCGCTCTGGTAAACAGGATAAGCGGACGCAGTATAGAGGCACCAAGCAGTTTGTAAGCCAAAAGTTCAGTGTTTATTCACACGTTAAAATGTTTACAGAGCAAAAAAACACTTTCAAGCAAAAAAGTCACCTTGCAGTATTGGTGTCAGTTCACATCATGCGGCTGTTCTGCCAACAAGAGTCCATCAGCAGGCTTTAGTCGGCCTGTTTCCCCTCACATGGATCTCAGCCCTCCTCCCCGGCACAAGCCTCAGATCCCAATACAGAGATCCTCTCTGCATGAACCCAGCTGTCTTTTAAAGGCAGCTAGGTGTTAACAAAAACCCAGAACGGCACCTGCGATCCAGTCCGGTGTTGGACCTTACCTGACTGCTAATTAGTCCAGCAGCACAGACTGGGAGGAAAATACCTGCCTCCACATACAATTCCCTTTAGGCTACTTTCACACTAGCGTTCGATCGGATCCGTTCTGAACGGATCCGATCATAATAATGCAGACGGAGGCTCCGTTCAGTACGGATCCGTCTGCATTATTTTAGCATATAAAAGCTAAGTGTGAAAATAGCCTCGTACGGATCCGTCCAGACTTTCAATGTAAAGTCAATGGGGGACGGATCCGCCTGAAGATTGAGCCACATTGTGGCATCTTCAAACGGATCCGTCCCCATTGACTTACATTGTAAGTCTGGACGGATCCGCACGCCTCCGCACGGCCAGGCGGACACCCGAACGCTGCAAGCAGCGTTCAGCTGTCCGCCTGTCCGTGCGGAGGCGAGCGGAGCGGAGGCTGAACGCCGCCAGACTGATGCAGTCTGAGCGGATCCGCATCCATTCAGACTGCATCAGGGCTGGACGGCTGCGTTCGGGTCCGCTCGTGAGCCCCTTCAAACGGAGCTCACGAGCGGACCGACGAACGCTAGTGTGAAAGTAGCCTTACTGTGTCACAGTGGATAAAAAATACTGTGCAATACAACACATTTCAGTTATAATAATAATAATTATACACAGTATGTTATAAAAAAAAAATCCAAAATGTGCAACAATGTTTTAAAGTCATAGGGCCAGATTTATCATTAGCTCAGGTCAGAATAATGGAGTGAAAAAGTCCCCAAAAAAGTCCAAAATGCTAAAACTGCGCACAAATTTGCGACTTTTTTCTGCTTTGCACTATGCTCGCCAGTTTTCTGAAGGTGGGAGTGTTTTCTTATGTAAATGAATCTCTAGACAGATTTACTATTGGGACTATTTAAAAAGTCGCAAAAAAGTCGCAAAAAAGTCGCAATTTCACTCCAGTGAGGACCATGCTTGTCTTATGAAACTTTTTAATAGAACATGCAACTTTTTCATAAAAACGTGCTACTTTTTCGTACAGATGTGCGAGTTTTGTAAAGCTGCTTACTGACGGATAAACTGCTACCGTCAAACCACATTTATTACAGTCTAAAGGGCCGATCATAAACCTGACTTGGCTAAAACTGACTTTAGCCATATGTTAAAGTGGAGTGAGCTGTCAGAGTCATGATAAATCTGGCCCATAGCGCTTGGCTCTCTTCTTTAGCCTTTTTAGACTTTGTATAGCAGCACATGCTCGACTGCTGATCAGCTCAAAGCGGAACATCCGACCAATCTTGCAATTATCTTATGAGACCGGAATACCGTTTTAAGGTTTAGATTTGCACTGTGGATGAATAGTGGGCTGAGGACATGCATAGGTAATAGCCAGTTATTACATAAGGGTCAATTCCATGATAAATATTTATCGGGATCATATTCTTAACAAGAGGAATCAGAGGAGTTTTGTGGCAAGTCTTAGAACTTTATTTTTATTATTTTTTAAAGCCCCAGGAGTGTGCTTTCATCACCCATGCAACAAAATCGTGCAGCATGCCACACAAAAACGTGCACTAGGTTGCGGTCTTTCGATGGCCCTCTCCGTAACAGTAGGTCCCCCCATACATCTTTCCCAGTCTCTCCGGGCCAGAAGGCACCTGCAAGGGACCAAGACAAAAAGGCAACCCCCAGCTGAAGCCAAGGGTACGCCTGTCAGTACTCCGGCTTCCACAGATGTTGGCACGGAGCTCAGCAACTTTAGGTCTGGACTCTCCCCGGAGAGAGAGCCCAAGGGGTTTTGCAGGGGGGCAAGAAACCTAATGGCCACACACACCCCTCCTAAACCTCAGTGGGTAGCCTGTAAGGGCACCTCAACCCTCAAAATCTTAGTGACAAACAAACGTGGAAAAGTGAACACACAGTAAACATAAAAAATAAATAAGTGAATGTGTGCTGATAAACAGCCCCGACATACGGCCGGAATTATAAAAATTCCTCTTCCTTACGCCAGGCCAAATAGCCGGGCAAAGAATATAGGTGAGTGCTCTCAAAATGTGTGAAAGTGAAGTGTGTGCAAATACAAACACATCTCAGCCCCTGGCTTCGATCCGGCAGAGCCCTTGGTCACCTGCCATATGGCACTAATGGCCAAAGGCGTACACCTTAGAATGCGTGTGGTTCTCTGTTCTACATCCTGGCACGGACTAGACCACTAGGACCAGATAGGAACACATACTACATATGACCTTAGCCAAAAGGCAGAGAAGCAAGTAAGGCTAGTCCTATAACTTTAATGACTCATGCACATGGCAGAGTTGTGAAGCCTGTAGGTGGAGCATGGATTATGTGTATGGTGCCTCAATATAGCACCATATGAATCAGTGAGAAAAAAAAGTTACGTACAGAGGTCCAGTATATATACCCATATGTCACTGACTGTACCCGGTTCCAGTGCCGCGTCTCTCTTAGCAGGTCTTGATGGCTGCATCCAGTTGCATCCAGATGCTTCTTCCTTCTCCAGCTTCTGGCTACTGTGGCCATGCTAATTGGGGCTGCAGGTCTACTGATTGCATCACACAGCCATGGCACCAGGGAAGACTTTTGCCCTTCCTGGCTTTTGTTCCTGTGTATTGTGATCATGTCTGCTCCTGACCTCGATCCCACCTTGTCCCTTGGATGATCAGCCTGGTACTTGTATTTCTACTTCTGGCTCTGACTAGATTCCCGTCTCATCCTCTGGCTTGTCACATTCTGCCTGATCTCTCTGTGACGACCCTTGACTTCTGCAACCTGGGAATCCCCTGCACCAAAGTGCACACCTGCTTGCAGAGGTTAAGGGTGAAGACCAGGGAATTTCTTAGACTCCTCACCCCCATCAGGCCCTCAAAAAGCGTGTGGCTTACAGAATTCAACTTTTACAGGGCCATAATTCATTCATGTGCATTAGGCCTAAGTGTCTACTTTCCACAATGTTGCTAGTTAAGATGAGCGAATCGATCAAAATTCGACTCGGGTTCGGTGCGGGCAAATTAGTCAACAGATTTGATTTAGGTAGGTCCAAATCAAAAGTGCTCCAACTGACCTGACACTTTGTGTATCACACTGCATTTGCATTCAGATCCACCTTGAATTTCTACAAAATTTGTGTTGAATCTGATCTGTTCACACTCGCGGCGCTCATCTCTAGTTGCAGGTTTATACATACAACTCCAAAACATGTACAGTATGTGTTAGGACTTCCATATGGCTTCCAGGTACATACATTTTTTTCCGGACGTATTCATTTGATTTAAAGAGTCTTGGATGGAAAACAGACAGGAATGGTCAAATATCTCACATGGACCAACGGTCAATACCCAAAAAACGGTCAGGTGAATTGCCACATTTACTTTAAGAGTAGAGCCACACGGTCAGGTTTCTTGACGCAGTTCTGGAAGCCAAAATCAGGAGTGAGATCAAAAAGGAGAAAAAATATAAAGGACATACGATGTCTCCTCTTTTTTTAATTCACTCGTGGTTTTGGCTTCCAAAACTGAACATGTGGCCTTACCTTAACCACCTCCGGACCGCCTAACGCACATGTGCGTTCCGGAGGTGGCAGGCTGGCGCACAGTCACGCATATACGCGTCATCTCGCGATACGCGAGATTTCCTGTGAACGCGCGCACACAGGCGCGCGCGCTCACAGGAACGGAAGGTAAGCGAGTGGATCTCCAGCATGCCAGCGGCGATCGCTCGCTGGCAGGCTGGAGATCCGAATTTTTTAACCCCTAACAGGTATATTAGACGCTGTTTTCATAACAGCGTCTAATATACCTCCTACCTGGTCCTCTGGTGGTCCCTTTTGTTAGGATCGACCACCAGAGGACTCAGGTAGGTCAGTACAGTCCCACCAAACACCACACTACACTACACCCCCCCCCGTCACTTATTAACCCCTTATAAACCCCTGATCACCCATGATCACCCCATATAAACTCCCTGATCACCCCCCTGTCATTGATCACCCCCCTGTCAGGCTCCGTTCAGACGTCCGTATGATTTTTACGGATCCACGGATACATGGATCGGATCCGCAAAACGCATACGGACGTCTAAATGGAGCCTTACAGGGGGGTGATCAATGACAGGCGGGTGATCACCCATATACACTCCCTGATCACCCCCTGTCATTGATCACCCCCCTGTCACTGATCACCCCCCTGTAAGGCTCCATTCAGACGTCCGCATGATTTTTACGGATCCATGGATACATGGATCGGATCCGCAAAACACATGCGGACGTCTGAATGGAGCCTTACAGGGGGGTGATCACCCATATACACTCCCTGATCACCCCCTGTCATTGATCACCCCCCTGTAAGGCTCCATTCAGACGTCCGCATGTTTTTTGTGGATCCGATCCATGTATCCATGGATCCGTAAAAAATCATGCGGATGTCTGAATGGAGCCTTACAGGGGGGGTGATCCGTGACAGGGGGGTGATCACCCTGATCACCCCCTGTCATTGATAACCCCCCTGTAAGGCTCCATTCAGACGTCCGCATGTTTTTTGTGGATCCGATCCATGTATCCATGGATCCGTAAAAAATCATGCGGATGTCTGAATGGAGCCTTACAGGGGGGGTGATCCGTGACAGGGGGGTGATCACCCTGATCACCCCCTGTCATTGATAACCCCCCTGTAAGGCTCCATTCAGACGTCCGCATGTTTTTTGTGGATCCGATCCATGTATCCATGGATCCGTAAAAAATCATGCGGATGTCTGAATGGAGCCTTACAGGGGGGGTGATCCGTGACAGGGGGGTGATCACCCTGATCACCCTGATCACCCCCTGTCATTGATAACCCCCCTGTAAGGCTCCATTCAGACGTCCGCATGTTTTTTGTGGATCCGATCCATGTATCCATGGATCCGTAAAAAATCATGCGGATGTCTGAATGGAGCCTTACAGGGGGGGTGATCCGTGACAGGGGGCTGATCACCCTGATCACCCCCTGTCATTGATAACCCCCCTGTAAGGCTCCATTCAGACGTCCGCATGTTTTTTGTGGATCCGATCCATGTATCCATGGATCCGTAAAAAATCATGCGGATGTCTGAATGGAGCCTTACAGGGGGGGTGATCCGTGACAGGGGGGTGATCACCCTGATCACCCTGATCACCCCCTGTCATTGATAACCCCCCTGTAAGGCTCCATTCAGACGTCCGCATGTTTTTTGTGGATCCGATCCATGTATCCATGGATCCGTAAAAAATCATGCGGATGTCTGAATGGAGCCTTACAGGGGGGGTGATCCGTGACAGGGGGGTGATCACCCTGATCACCCTGATCACCCCCTGTCATTGATAACCCCCCTGTAAGGCTCCATTCAGACGTCCGCATGTTTTTTGTGGATCCGATCCATGTATCCATGGATCCGTAAAAAATCATGCGGATGTCTGAATGGAGCCTTACAGGGGGGGTGATCCGTGACAGGGGGGTGATCACCCTGATCACCCTGATCACCCCCTGTCATTGATAACCCCCCTGTAAGGCTCCATTCAGACGTCCGCATGTGTTTTGCGGATCCGATCCATGGATCCGTAAAAATTATACGGACGTCTGAATGGAGCCTTACCAGGGGGGTGATCAATGACAGGGGGGTGATCCGGGAGTCTATATGGGTGATTACCCCCCTGTCATTGATCACCCCCCTGTCATTGATCACCCCCCCTGTCATTGATCACCCCCCCCTGTAAGGCTCCATTCAGACATTTTTTTTGGCACAAGTTAGCGGAAATTTTTTTTTTGTTTTTGTTTTTTCTTACTAAGTCTCATATTCCACTAACTTGTGTCAAAAAATAAAATCTCACATGAACTCACCATACCCCTCACGGAATCCAAATGCGTAAACATTTTTAGACATTTATATTCCAGACTTCTTCTCACGCTTTAGGGCCCCTAAAAAGCCAGGGCAGTATAAATACCCCACATGTGACCCCATTTCGGAAAGAAGACACCCCAAGGTATTCGCTGAGGGGCATATTGAGTCCATGAAAGATTGAAATTTTGGTCCTAAGTTAGCGGAAAGTGAGACTTTGTGATAAAAAAACCAAAAAAATCAATTTCCGCTAACATATGCAAAAAATAAAAAATTTCTAGGAACTCGCCAGGCCCCTCATTGAATACCTTGGGGTGTCTTCTTTCCAAAGTGGGGTCACATGTGGGGTATTTATACTGCCCAGGCTTTTTAGGGGCCCGAAAGTGTGAGAAGAAGTCTGGGATCCAAATGTCTAAAAATGCCCTCCTAAAAGGAATTTGGGCCCCTTTGCGCATCTAGGCTGCAAAAAAGTGTGACACATCTGGTATCGCCGTACTCAGGAGAAGTTGGGGAATGTGTTTTGGCGTGTCATTTTACATATACCCATGCTGGGTGAGAAAAATATCTTGGTCAAATGCCAACTTTGTATAAAAAAATAGGAAAAGTTGTCTTTTGCCAAGATATTTCTATCACCCAGCATGGGTATATGTAAAATGACACCCCAAAACACATTCCCCAACTTCTCCTGAGTACGGCGATACCAGATGTGTCACACTTTTTTGCAGCCAAGGTGGGCAAAGGGGCACACATTCCAAAGTGCACCTTTCAGATTTCACAGGCCATTTTTTACAGATTTTGATTGCAAGGTACTTCTCACACATTTGGGCCCCTAAATTGCCAGGGCACTATAACTACGCCACAAGTGACCCCATTTTGGAAAGAAGACACCCCAAGGTATTCCGTGAGGGGCACTGCGAGTTCCTAGAATTTTTTATTTTTTGTCACAAGTTAGCGGAAAATGATGATTTTTCTTTTTTTTTCTTTTTTCCTTACAAAGTCTCATATTCCACTAACTTGCGACAAAAAAAAAAAAATTCTAGGAACTCGCCATGCCCCTCACGGAACACCTTGGGGTGTCTTCTTTCCAAAATGGGGTCACTTGTGGCGTAGTTATACTGCCCTGGCAATTTAGGGGCCCAAATGTGTGAGAAGAACTTTGCAATCAAAATCTGTAAAAAATGGCCTGCAAAATCTGAAAGGTGCACTTTGGAATATGTGCCCCTTTGCCCACCTTGGCAGCAAAAAAGTGTCACACATCTGGTATCGCCGTACTCAGGAGAAGTTGGGGAATGTGTTTTGGGGTGTCATTTTACATATACCCATGCTGGGTGAGAAAAATATCTTGGTCAAATGCCAACTTTGTATAAAAAAATGGGAAAAGTTGTCTTTTGCCAAGATATTTCTCTCATCCAGCATGGGTATATGTAAAATGACACCCCAAAACACATTCCCCAACTTCTCCTGAGTACGGCGATACCAGATGTGTCACACTTTTTTGCTGCCAAGGTGGGCAAAGGGGCACATATTCCAAAGTGCACCTTTCAGATTTTGCAGGCCATTTTTTACAGATTTTGATTGCAAAGTTCTTCTCACACATTTGGGCCCCTAAATTGCCAGGGCACTATAACTACGCCACAAGTGACCCCATTTTGGAAAGAAGACACCCCAAGGTATTTCGTGAGGGGCATGGCGAGTTCCTAGAATTTTTTATTTTTTGTCGCAAGTTAGTGAAATATGAGACTTTGTAAGGAAAAAAGAGAAAAAAATAAAAATCATCATTTTCCGCTAACTTGTGACAAAAAATAAAAAATTCTAGGAACTCGCCATGCCCCTCACGGAATACCTTGGGGTGTCTTCTTTCCAAAATGGGGTCACTTGTGGCGTAGTTATACTGCCCTGGCAATTTAGGGGCCCAAATGTGTGAGAAGTACCTTGCAATCAAAATGTGTAAAAAATGGCCTGCAAAATCTGAAAGGTGCACTTTGGAATATGGGCCCCTTTGCCCACCTTGGCAGCAAAAAAGTGTGACACATCTGGTATCGCCGTACTCAGGAGAAGTTGGGGAATGTGTTTTGGGGTGTCATTTTACATATACCCATGCTGGATGAGAGAAATATCTTGGCAAAAGACAACTTTTCCCATTTTTTTATACAAAGTTGGCATTTGACCAAGATATTTTTCTCACCCAGCATGGGTATATGTAAAATAACACCCCAAAACACATTCCCCAACTTCTCCTGAGTACGGCGATACCAGATGTGTCACACTTTTTTGCTGCCAAGGTGGGCAAAGGGGCACATATTCCAAAGTGCACCTTTTGGATTTCACCGGTCATTTTTTACACATTTTGATTGCAAAGTTCTTCTCACACATTTGGGCCCCTAGAATGCCAGGGCAGTATAACTACGCCACAAGTGACCCCATTTTGGAAAGAAGACACCCCAAGGTATTCCGTGAGGGGCATGGCGAGTTCCTAGAATTTTTTATTTTTTGTCGCAAGTTAGTGGAATATGAGACTTTGTAAGAAAAATAAAAAAAATAAAAATCATCATCATTTTCCGCTAACTTGTGACAAAAAATAAAAAGTTCTATGAACTCACTATGCCCATCAGCGAATACCTTAGGGTGTCTACTTTCCGAAATGGGGTCATTTGTGGGGGTTTTCTACTGTTTGGGCATTGTAGAACCTCAGGAATCATGACAGGTGCTCAGAAAGTCAGAGCTGTTTCAAAAAGCGGAAATTCACATTTTTGTACCATAGTTTGTAAATGCTATAACTTTTACCCAAACCATTTTTTTTTTTTGCCCAAACATTTTTTTTTTATCAAAGACATGTAGAACAATAAATTTGGCGAAAAATTTATATATGGATGTCGTTTTTTTTGCAAAATTTTACAGCTGAAAGTGAAAAATGTCATTTTTTTGCAAAAAAATCGTTACATTTTGATTAATAACAAAAAAAGTAAAAATGTCAGCAGCAATAAAATACCACCAAATGAAAGCTCCATTAGTGAGAAGAAAAGGAGGTAAAATTCATTTGGGTGGTAAGTTGCATGACCGAGCGATAAACGGTGAAAGGAGTGTAGTGCCGAAGTGTAAAAAGTGCTCTGGTCATGAAGGGGGTTTCACCTAGCGGGGCTGAAGTGGTTAATTGGTATAAGTGCAGTCCGGATAGGATATGGATGGAAATTACTGCAGTCTGAATTAGGACTTGTAGGTATTAATTAGGACATTGCAGTTATTGTAGATTCTTCATAAGTAAACCAAAGGTCGCACTGGCCCACCACAGGATCCTCTGGTGGGCCCGAGCTCTGACAATAATGAACCTCTAATAAAACAAGACCCATAAGGTCCAAAATACACAGAGGGTGGGCCCTCAGAATCATTTCTTTTGGTGGGTACAAGGGATTGCTGGGTAAACCTAAATGTACTTGCACATGGAGTGGATATTTCCGCTGCAGAATTAGGCTAGGTCTACACAACGACATTTGTCGCGCGACAATTTTTATAATGGCAGTCTATGGTGTTGCACTGCAACATGCGACATCCTGCGACTGCGACGCGACAGTCGCAGAAAATCCATTCGAGATGGATTTTTCCGCGACTGTCACGTCGCAGTCACAGCATGTCGCATGTTGCAGTGCGACACCATAGACTGCCATTATAAAAATTTTGCGTGACATTAGTGCAACAAAATATTGCGAGACAAATGTTGCACCCTATCTGTCGCGCAACTTTTTGTCGCGCAACAAATGTCGTCGTGTAGACCTAGCCTTAGGCTACATTCACATCTGCGACTGTCTTCTCTGGAACACTGCTGGAGTTTATTGACCCCATTGACTATAATGGGTCTGGCAGAGATCTGGTTGCTATCTGGCAAATATGCCGCGAATCGGTCAAATAAAAAATGCTGTTTTTCTCCAGCCTGTTCCTGGCATTCTATGCTGAAACAGCCTGCCAGAGAGGACAGCCGTAGGTGTGAAACATCACCGTTCAGCCTTTCCGTTCTTCTCCTCCGTTATATGAGCAGGAGAACAGAAAGGACGGATTCGGCACATAAACTGAGCCGAATGGAGCCCACGTGCCCCATAGACTATAATGGGGTCCGTTAGGTCTCTGCTCGGAGGAACATTTTTGAAGCGCAGACAAAATTCCTCAGAGTGGAAACCTAACGGATCCCATTATAGTCTATGGGGCCCGTTGGCTCCGTTCGCCTCCGTCCTTTCCGTTCTCCTTCTCCTATAACGGAGGAGAAGAACGGAAAGGCTGAACGGTGATGTAAACTCAGCCTTAACATTCACATCAAAAAGTGAAATCTGCGGTGGAAATCCACCAAATAAATAAACCGACCTGCTGCAAAACTTACAGAGTGAAAGCTTCCACGGCGTGCAGATGAGATTTGTTAAGACTGTATTACGCTGCGGAAAACCTGAGCAGAAAACCGTAAGATGCTATGTGGGCATGTAAGCCTAAACACAAATGCACTATTTCTATACTGTATCGTATATATCGAGGACATGTCATTTGGAACTGGTTAAAGGGGCTACATACCGTATATGTACTATGCATATTTAGGTGTAGTATTATGTTTGTATAGCTTTCTTTTTTACTTTATGCCTTTTCATTAGGCTTTTTTTTTTTTTTTTTTTCTAACTTCAGAAAAGTTTAAAGGCCCTGAAACCAGCACATTGTTATCTTATGCAAATCTTCCCTGCCAGCTGTAATGTGACTGGCTGCCTGGGGCATATGCAAATTATCTCCTTTATCTGTTTGGTTTACCTGTGTGCTAAGGGTTAAAGCCCTCATTGGGGGGGGGGTCAGCGTACTTTGTATAAAATATTCCTCTCCTCCAACTGACTTGTGTATCACCTGGAGGAGAGACGTAGTGCCTGACTGCATAGAGATCTCATCTGGAGACGCCAACTTAAATCTGAGAGAGGGCTAAATTCAGGTGAGGAGATCCGCGCTGGTACCTGGGGATGGGGGAATGGAGTCTAAGTGGATATATGGAGCTGAACTGGGTGACAGTCTCCGGTTACCAATTCAGATGTCATATCTTATGATGACAACTCCTAAGGCATAGAGGGTGGAGGACAAGTCACCGTCTAGCACCAGATATTTATTCATTCAATTTTTGGGTGAAGTTTTGGATATTCCACGTGTTTTTGTCTGGGTTCTGCAGACAAGTGACCAAAGGGGGACGAATGTAAAGAAATGATAAGGTTCCTCCACTCCTTGCCTGATGAATATGATGAACACTCCCTGTGCACACTAGAATTTGAAAGTCCAATGAATCTGATTGTAATCCGATGATTTGTTTAGAAAGATGCCATAAACATTTATTAAAATTGCCTTTTTTTTTTTTCTTCTCTGGACGTCCCTCAGGTATTAACATGAGCCGGGAACCGGATTCCACCGAGGAGCAGCACAACGTAGGCGGACATCTGCAGAACGGTGAGTGCCCGACTCTAGGGATGAGCGAGGGACAGCTAACGCCTGTCACCTAGGGGTGGGGGTCAGCAGTGCTTTATTGGATTTAGCTATTATTTACATGGGGATCGGCGTGAGAAGGACATCCCAAATGTACAACAGGAAATCATGTCATTATATCCTAATAATCATGTCATAACATAGAAGGGTCCAGTAGAGAAAGAGTTGGTCGGCACTCCTAGTCGCTGAAGGTGGTGCTCAGTGGTAATGGAATTCAAAGTCAGATATTTTAAACCACGGCACTCAGTTGTATTGCAAAATAGTGAAGATTCTTTAGTCCGTCCAAAAATGATAAGAAGCCATTGGCCAACGTTTCGGTCTAACTTAGACCTTGTTCACAGCCGTAATATTGGCAGCTAAGTGGTTGTAGGGAGGATGGCGTGTGACAAGATAGATAGATAGATAGATAGATAGATAGATAGGTATTTAGCACCATTCAAGTGCTGCCCAACCTGCAGGCAACACAGAGCAGGAGGAGCTGAGCAGATTGATATATAGTTATAGCTCAGCTTTTATCCTCCTGGATTTATTTCCATTTCTATTTCCCAGGGAGCATTGCTTGGCCTATAAGACTCCCTACGCCAACTTGGTGGTCTTCAAAAGTAGAACATGAATTCCACTAGACCCACCACATCATAGGCCTGTCACCCTTCTCTGCACAGACCAGGGGCAGTCTGCAGATGGCTGTCTTATGGGAAAGATCCTGATCTTGGCTTACTTCCCAAATCATTATTCCAAGGTCTGTTTAAAGGGCCAGACCTTGACTTATAGGGAAGCCATCCAATAGGTGGCAGTAGAGAGTCAACTTTGGTTCTCCCAGATAAATAAAATGTATATTTAGTACAACTTGTATTTTATCCATTTACCTTATCTTTCTATACCTAGGAGTCCAGTGGGTGGTTTCATCAGTGATTGACAGTTGTCCCTATATATACATTTATACAACAAAGGCTGTCAGTCACTGGTAGGACCACCCACTGGACTCCTATTTACATGAATAAACTGAAAGTTTTCCCCAGAATACTATGTATCAATCTGCTCAGCTCCTCCTGCTCTATAACGTGCTGCCTGCAGATACTGTAGTACTGCGGGTATAAGGTGATAGTGCTGATACAGCTGAGGATGAGGATGGGAAGTTATAAATATCAGAAATTCAAGAAGCGACATTTTGTTCTGCTCTATACAAGTATATAAAGTGGAACAACAAAGTACTTTTAAACATAACAACATACAGAAAAATACTGTAAAATAAAAAGTAGAAAACCGTAAAAATCTCAGGTTCCCAAAGTGAGCAATGTGCCTACAGTGGATTAAATAAAGATTAAAACTATTACACTTCCAAATATACAATTAAGTCTAATCAGTGTTTAAAATGTGGAGCTGCCGTTGCTGTTTTCTACAGCGTGGTGTGCGTTGTATTTTCAGGCAATATTTGATCTTTGGAAGCCACATGTTTCTCTTGTGTGTTTTAGCCACAGGACAGTAAAGTCACCTGCTTCTCAGTGATTGTGTTCCCTGATTCAGAACATCTTGTGCGTTACCATCTGAGACTTTTTTACTTTTCATTCACATTATTGGTTAAAGAAGAACACCCACCAAAAATGTTATTCTCTGACCTGTTAGAAAGGTACATTGTGTAATCTGTAGTGAAGGTAATCTTCTCACCAGTGATTGTATTTATGAATTATAACCTCCCTTCTGATCCTCAGCTGTGCCATGTGACCAACACTCTGATCGCCAAAGAACACAGCATCTTATGTGTAGGAAGTGAGTTCCTCTATGTATTCCTATTCCTCAATGTCAGTCTAGGAATGAATAGAGAAGTAACTGACTTCCTGTCCTGTGTCATTTGGAGATCAGAGTGCCGGCCACATGAAACAGCTGAGGATCGGAAGGGAGGTTATAACTCACAAATACAGTCACCGGTAAGAAGATTACCTTTACTACAATTTACTTCATGTACCTTTCTAACAGGTCAGAGAATGCAAATTTTTGTGGGGGTGCTACTTTAAGGAATAGGAAGTTTTGGCTTAAAGGGGTATTCCTATCTCAAACACTGATGGTATATCACTAGAATGTATCCTCAATATCAGATAGGTGTGGGTTCCACCACTGGGACTCACTCTTATCTCCAGAATGGGCCCCCCGAAGTGAAGCACATCACGCAAGCGCAGCCAACCTCCATTCACCCCTATGAAGGGCTCGCCTATTTCCAGCAGTCCCATTGAGGTGAATAGAGAGGTGATGGTGCTTGCACGGTGCACTCTCCCTTCACCGTTATGGGACTTTGAAAATAGCCACGCACACTTGCTCAGCTATTTTTTTCAACACCAAAGTGCTTTCCTTCACTTTGGTGGCCCTCTTCTCTTGGGGACCTTCTCCTATGGTTTGATTGACAGTCCCTGAGCTTTCAGAGTTAGTGGAGATGGTACCTAAAAAGCCAGGTGCAACAAATGGAGGGCACTGAATCCTTATTTGCATAAAATAAAGCTGCTGATTCTGCTGGATTTCTTGCAAGCTCATCCACTTTGCTGGTACTGTACAAAGCTGCAGATTTGCCGCATGCAAATCCAAATATGCAGTGTTTAGGCCATGTGGGAACATGCCCAGATGGATCCAAAATTCTGTACTGATTTGTTTCTTGAAGGGGTTGTCCAATTTCAGTAAGAAACCGGATAACACTGGGGAATCGGCTGCAGTAAAGAACCGAGTAGAAGTTACCTATTGCATCCAGAGCTACCACTCTGCTTGCCTAGCTATGCTGGTGAAGTCACGTCGACAACATGTGACTGCTGCAGCCAATCACTGGCCTCTTCGGTGCACCACTGAAGTCAGTGATGGATGCAGTGGTCCCGTGCTGTCGATAAGACATCATCAATACAGCTGCGTAAAAAGAACCCAAACTGGAGAACTGGAGCAGCGGTTCTGGATTCACTAAGAAAAGCTTATTTCTTCATTGCAGCCTAGTCCACATTGTTGTAAGGTTTCATATCTTTATACAGTTATAACCAACTGTGTTTTTCTGGCACACATCTCCTAATCTACTGCATACACATTTCGATTACATGCAGCCACCACTAGAGGGAGCTTACTGCATACTGTAAAATGAATTCCTAAAAATGTATGCTCTTAAGCTCCCCCTAGTGGAGGCTGAAGGTAGCCAGCATGCTGTCTTACGTCAATGCAGTTCTTTATCAGAAAAACTGAGCTCCACATAGAATTTTGTTCCTAAAAATGACATGATGAAAGATGGAGATTTACTTTCTAGTGTTTGATGGAATAGCACTGGATACCTTGTATGAAGATAGGAGAAGCTGCATGCAAGAAAAGTCTAGTGCTAGGAAAGGGTACGGTAAACTCTGCTCCCCATGTGACTGCAAGAGCCCTGGAAGCTCTGAATTGAATACTTAAAAAAAAAAGAAAAGGATTCATTTACACTAATGTAAATTTAAGGCCCCTTTCACACGGGCGAGTTTTCCGAGCGGGTGCAATGCTTGAGTTGAACGCATTGCACCCGCACTGAATCCGGACCTATTCATTTCTATGGGGCTGTGCACATGAGCGGTGATTTTCACGCATCACTTGTGCATTGCGTGAAAATTGCAGCAAGCTCTATTTTGTGCGTTTTCCACGTAACGTAGGCACCATAGAAGTGAATGGGGCTGCGTGAAAATCGCAAGCATCCGCAAGCAAGTGCGGATGCGGTGCGATCTTCACGCACGGTCGTTAGGAGACGATCGGGATGGGGACCCGATCATTATTATTTTCCCTTATAACATGGTTATAAGGGAAAATAATAGCATTCTGAATATAGAATGCTAAGTAAAATAGGGCTGGAGGGGTTCAAATTTTTTTTTCCAAAAAATGTAACTCACCTTAATACACTTGTTCGTGCAGCCGGCATCTCTTCTGTCTTCTTCTTTGAGGAATAGGACCTTTGATGATGTCACTACGCTCATTACATGGTCCGTCACGTGATCCATTACCATGGTGATGGATCGTGTGACGGACCATGTGATGAGCGCAGTGACATCATCAAAGGTCCTATTCCTCAAAGAAGAAGACAGAAGAGATGCCGGCTGCGCGAACAAGTGGATTAAGGTGAGTTAAATTATTATTATAATTTTTTTAACCCCTCCAGCTCTATTCTACTATGCATTCAGTAGTCAGAATGCTATTATTTTCCCTTTATAACCATGTTCCATCTACACAACCTTGAACCCAAACCTGAGCTTCTGTGAAGAAGTTCGGGTCTCGGTACCACATTCAGTTTTTTATCACGCGCATGCAAAACACATTGCACCCGCGCGATAAAAACTGAACAACGGAACGCAATCACAGTCAAAACTGACTGAAATTTGGTACCTACTCGCGCGGGTTTGCCGCAACGCATCCGGACCTTATCCAGACACGCTCATGTGAAAGAGGCCTCAGTCCATGTACTGTCTGTCCGTACAATGGACTACACATGGATAGCACATGGACCCATAAAAGTTCATGATGCTGTCCCCTCCGTTTTTTTAATGCAGGGCATGCGCTACTTTGGTCCCTGTGTCACAGAACACGGAGCTGGAGAACACTGAACAGAGTTGTCTCAGGATCATGTCCCACACAGACATACGGAGGTCATTCCCAGTAGCATACCTACCATAAAGGCAGACTACTCAACTGCTATGGGGTGCAGGTGGTGGGGAGGTCCAGCACTGAACTGCTTCTCCTGTTCCCGATATAGATTCGCTGCATAAATAAAAAATAAAAAGGTAAAAATTCTAATCACCCCCCTTTCCCTAAAATAAAAAAGTAA
The DNA here is from genome assembly GCF_014858855.1 of Bufo gargarizans. NCBI lineage: Eukaryota > Metazoa > Chordata > Amphibia > Anura > Bufonidae > Bufo > Bufo gargarizans. The sequence continues at coordinate 477,781,385 of NC_058083.1, forward strand.
ACAATAAAAAATTAAACATCATGGGCGTCACTGTCTCCAAAAACACCCACACTGTTAAAATATGGTAAAAAATGGTATCCTTATACAGCTCGCTCCACAAAAAATGAGCCCACACACAGCCCCGTAGACCTAAAAATAACAAAGTTATGTGTGTTTAGAATATGGTGATGCAAAGGAAAAAACTTTTTCCAAAGTTTTTATATTTTTTTCATGCATTAAAACACAAGGAAAACTATACAATTTTGGTATTGCTGTAATGGTACTGACCTGGTGAATGAAAGAAACAGGTTCTTTGTATCACACAGGGAAAGGCTTAAAAACAAAACCCATAAAACTATGGCAGAGTTGAATTTTGTTTTTCAATTCCACCCGATACAGGTCCTTCTCAAAAAATTAGCATATTGTGATAAAGTTCATTATTTTCTGTAATATACTGATAAACATTAGACTTTCATATATTTTAGATTCATTACACACCAACTGAAGTAGTTCAAGCCTTTTATTGTTTTAATATTGATGATTTTGGCATACAGCTCATGAAAACCCAAATTTCCTATCTCAAAAAATTAGCATATTTCATCCGACCAATAAAAGAAAAGTGTTTTTAATACAAAAAAAGTCAACCTTCAAATAATTATGTTCAGTTATGCACTCAATACTTGGTCGGGAATCCTTTTGCAGAAATGACTGCTTTAATGCGGCGTGGCATGGAGGCAATCAGCCTGTGGCACTGCTGAGGTGTTATGGAGGCCCAGGATGCTTCGATAGCGGCCTTAAGCTCATCCAGAGTGTTGGGTCTTGCGTCTCTCAACTTTCTCTTCCCAATATCCCACAGATTCTCTATGGGGTTCAGGTCAGGAGAGTTGGCAGGCCAATTGAGCACAATAATACCATGGTCAGTAAACCATTTACCAGTGGTTTTGGCGCTGTGAGCAGGTGCCAGGTCGTGCTGAAAAGTGAAATCTTCATCTCCATAAAGCTTTTCAGCAGATGGAAGCATGAAGTGCTCCAAAATCCCCTGATAGCTAGCTGCATTGACCCTGCCCTTGATAAAACACAGTGGACCAACACCAGCAGCTGACATGGCCCCCCAGACCATCACTGACTGTGGGGACTTGACACTGGACTTCAGGCATTTTGGCATTTCCCTCTCCCCAGTCTTCCTCCAGACTCTGGCACCTTGATTTCCGAATGGCATGCAACAGTCCAGTGCTGCTTCTCTGTAGCCCAGGTCAGGCGCTTCTGCCGCTGTTTCTGGTTCAAAAGTGGCTTGACCTGGGGAATGCGGCACCTGTAGCCCATTTCCTGCACACGCCTGTACACGGTGGCTCTGGATGTTTCTACTCCAGACTCAGTCCACTGCTTCCGCAGGTCCCCCAAGGTCTGGAATCTGTCCTTCTCCACAATCTTCCTCAGGGTCCGGTCACCACTTCTCGTTGTGCAGCGTTTTCTGCCACACTTTTTCCTTCCCACAGACTTCCCACTGAGGTGCCTTGATACAGCACTCTGGGAACAGCCTATTCGTTCAGAAATTTCTTTCTGTGTCTTACCCTCTTGCTTGAGGGTGTCAATGATGGCCTTCTGGACAGCAGTCAGGTCAGCAGTCTTACCCATGATTGCGGTTTTGAGTAATGAACCAGGTTGGGAGTTTTTAAAAGCCTCAGGAATCTTTTGCAGGTGTTTAGAGTTAATTAGTTGATTCAGATGATTAGGTTAATAGCTCGTTTAGAGAACCTTTTCATGATATGCTAATTTTTTGAGATAGGAATTTTGGGTTTTCATGAGCTGTATGCCAAAATCATCAATATTAAAACAATAAAAGGCTTGAACTACTTCAGTTGGTGTGTAATGAATCTAAAATATATGAAAGTCTAATGTTTATCAGTACATTACAGAGAATAATGAACTTTATCACAATATGCTAATTTTTTGAGAAGGACCTGTATATTTTTTTTTCCAACTTCCAACTACATCGTATGTAATATTACATGGTGCCATTAGAAAGTAAAGCTTGTCCCACAAAAAAAACAAGCCTCCGTATGGCCATGTGAACTAAAAATAAAAACGTTATGGCTCCAGGAAGGCCAGGAATAAAAAAATAAAAAAAATGCAAAAACGAAAAATACCCTGGGATTGAAGGAGTTAAAAAGCAGTTGAACATGACTCATTTGTTTACATCAAGCTGCATCGACAGCACAATGGTACATTGCGGTTACGTACCGTAGTTGAAAAAAGACACGGGATGATCAGGCTCAGTCTTCTGCTTGATGGGACAGAAAAACAAAACCTGTAAGACCATTGTGTCTCAGTTTGCCAGATGCATAAACCGTTCCTTCCTGGGCCAATATCGTAATAATAATAAGTTCAATGAATTACTAAAACAAGATTCTCTCACCTACCTTATATCTCTTGATGCTATTAGTCATGAGATGAATGTTAATCTGTTTCACATATTATGCCATTGCATCTGACATCACTATCTCTTGTTTTAGAGCATTTAGGGGATTTATAGAAAGGAAATATTATAGTAGTATAAGAGGTGATACTGTACAATGAAACTATAGAAACTATATTTGAAAAATAAAACTATAATAAACTATAGAAACTATATTTGAATTTAGTTACACACATGGGCACTAGGTACAATGGCACATGACTTAAATGGGCTGTCCGGGTTCAGAGCTGAACCCGGACATACCCATATTTTCACCCAGGCAGCCCCACCAAGATGAGCATTGGAGTATGATGGGCCAGTATTAAAGCCGGCCCATCAGAGCCGGTGACGTTACCGAACCCCTTTAATGGTTACAATTCTCTGCTAGCCACACAGCTTAGTGGTTACAGTTTTTGGTGGACACACAACTTAGTGGTTACAATTCTCTGGTAGGCACACAGCTTAGTGGTTACAGTTCTTAGTGGGCACACAGCTTAGTGGTTACAATTCTCTGGTAGGCACACAGATTAGTGGTTACAGTTCTTGGTGGGCACACAGCTTAGTGGTTACAATTCTCTGGTAGGCAAACAGCTTAGTGGGTACAGTTCTTGGTGGGCTCACAGCTTAGTGGTTACAATTCTCTGACCAATTATCAATCTAAACAGTAGAAAAATATCCAAATGTTGCAACATAAGGCTTTACCTAGATAAAAACAGAGAGAAGACCCAAAAGTGCTCACCTTGTGACTTTGTGCTGGGAGCACAATGCCCTAGAAAGCAGCTTTGTATGGAAGCTGCAAGCTGACAACCAGCCGGATCCACTTGGTTTACAGAGAGAATAGACTGTAAGCAGAAGTAGGGAAAAGGCACTGTGCGGGCACTGCTAGCATACAGTATATAAATCCAAAGCATTCTCAGATTTCTAGTCTTTATTTCCAGTGTAATACAATCATTGACAAAAATAAATAAAAAACTGCACCCAGATAGAAATGCTGGATAGCTGCAAAACTCAGCATGTAGTTATGTCTCAGACAGATACGTAAATGATTACAGGTGATTATACAATGGGACTTACCACAAGAGGTCATAAATGTGCTTCCTCCTGGCTGCACTGCAAAATAGACTTTCAGAGGCTACTTTTGGATCGTGTACCTCTTTGTGAGAGATCGTGGACTGCTAGACATGCCTTTATGACGCATTTGAAGACATTTTGCCAAGTTGACTGTCATGCCCTGCTCAGGTTATGTGCGGAGGTCTGCCAGGTTAGCAGCACGTGTGTAGCCTTTTGTTTTTGTTTTGTAGTTGAGCTGTATCCGCCTCCCTTTAGGTGCACTGGGTGGGGTCATTGGTATGAGTTTAAATTACACCCATTTGCAGTGTCCTGTGCGGGTTATAGCTTTTGTCTTGGTCAGAGGAAGGAAGGATTTGCTGTTCCTGCTCCGTAACAAGATAAGTTGGTTTTGTTTTTCTTGTGGTTTTCTGTCTAGGCTGTTAGAGAGACGCCTGAGGAAGCAGGCTGTCTCTTCCCCCCTTTCACCATCTTAGGGATTTTAGGGAATCTTCAGCCTAGGCACGTGGACACGTTTATTCCCACCTTTAGGGTCTGAATGTGGGCATAGAAGTCTAGGGAGAGCTGGTAGGGATTTGTCAGGAGGTGACCTTTATCCCCAGCTTCTTGCCTAGACACTTGTTGGTGGTCTTCTGTGTATCTTGTATCCTGTCCAGCGTGACATTATAACTCGCCCTAACCTAGACTGCCATTTCTCAGCAGCCTTGAGATGGAGTCAATTGATTCGTTGGTTGATCGCATGCAGGAATTAACTTGGGAGGTAGCTGACCTCCGCAATGCTGTTGCACTTTGTCAGAATTTTCTGCTTCATGGCTCTGCTGGTGGGAGTCAGTCCAACCTTAAACCTAAGGTTGCTCTTCCTGATCGGTTTTCAGGGGGTGTGGACGACTTTATCCGCTTTCGGGCGTCATGCAAGCTGTATTTTCAGCTGCGCCCGTCTTCATCTGGTGATGAGAGTCAGAGAGTAGGGATAATCATTTCCCTGCTTAAAGGGGACGCGCAGTCCTGGGCCTTTTCTCTGCTGACTAGTTCTCTGGCCCTCCGGTCGGTGGATGATTTTTTTAAAGCCTTGGGATTAATTTATGATGACCCAGATTGGGTCTCGATGGCGGAATCTAAGTTGCGTACTTTATTACAAGGAGAACATACTGCAGAGGTGTATTGTGTTGAGTTTAGGAGATGGGCTACGGAGTCTGGGTGGAATGACCCCGCGCTTCGAAGTCAGTTAGGTGTCTGGGGTTGTCTGAGAGATTGAAAGATGCCCTCGCTTTTCATGAGTATCTGGATACATTGGAGAATGCTATGTCTCTGGCAGTACGGTTAGATAGACGCATTAGAGAGAGGCGTAAGGTCCCCCCCGCGCGAGGGATCCCTTCTGTGAGTGGTTTAGTCATTTTGCTTATACTTGTCCTTTTGTTAAATCGCAGGTTGATGATAAAGAACCACAAAGAGGTTTACTTAAAGAGAAAAAATCTAAAACATCCCTGACTCTTGGTAGTGTGAATGGGGTGCTGGAGCAAGCAAGTATGCAATCTCCCTGCAATACTTGTTTTCTCCTTCCAGCTATGGTGGCGCTAGACGCAAGAAAATTAAATTTTGAAGTATTCATTGATTGTGGTGCTGGGGTAAACCTCATTGATTATCTTTTTCTTCAAAATCTGGGCCTAAGTACTTGCACCTTAGAAAAAGAGATTCCGGTGTTCGCAATTGATTCTTCCCCTCTTTCTCAAAGGAGTCTCACTCATATTGCTCATAGTATTCATTTAAGAGTGGGTGATTCACATGTTGAGATCATTTCTTGTTTTGTCATGAAGGACTTGCCCGCTCCTATGGTCTTAGGTTTACCATGGTTGACAAAACATAACCCAACAATAGATTGGCAGGCAAGGCAGATCATTGGTTGGAGTGAATTTTGTTTGGACAATTGTCTTGGTGCATCTATTTCTGGGGTGTCTACTACAGTTTTACCTCAGTATCTCTCAGATTTTGTGGATGTATTTTCGGAGGGTGGGGCTCAGGAATTGCCTCCTCATTGTGAATATGATTGTCCAGTTAATCTCATCCCAGGGGCTAAGTTGCCAAAGTCTCGGCTATACAATCTTTCTCAACCCGAAAGAGAGGTCATGCGGAAGTATATTTTGCCAAGAGTTTGGCAAAGGGTCATATTACGCCATCTAAATCTCCGGTCGCAGTTGGTTTTTTCTTTGTTAAGAAAAAGGATGGATCGCTTAGACCCTGTTTGGATTTCCGGGAATTGAACCGCATTACGGTCCATGATCCGTATCCCCTTCCTTTGATCTCTGACCTTTTTGATCAAATTGTTGGAGCCAAGGTGTTCTCCAAGTTAGATTTAAGAGGAGCCTACAATCTGATCAGAATCAAGGAGGATGAGGAGTGGAAAACGGCCTTCAACACACACGAGGGTCATTTCGAGAATCCGGTTATGCCTTTTGGGTTAACTAACGCGCCAGCGGTGTTTCAGCGATTTGTCAATGACTTTTTCCATCATTTTGTGGGAAGGTTCGTTGTAATTTATTTGGATGACATTCTAATTTACTCTCCTGATCTGAAGACTCATCAGGGTCACGTGAGACAGGTTTTGTCGATCCTTCGGGAGAATAAATTATATGCTAAATTGGAGAAATGTGTGTTTTCTGTTCAGGAGCTTCCGTTTCTGGGTTATCTACTTTCTGACTCTGGTTTTCGGATGGACCCCGAAAAGGTCCGGACGGTTCTGGAATGGGACCGACCGGAAAATCAGAAAGCTGTGATGCGGTTCTTGGGGTTTACCAATTATTATAGAAAATTTATCTTGAACTACTCTACCATTGTAAAACCCCTGACCGATATGACTAAGAAAGGCGTCGACTTCTCTGTCTGGTCGGAGGAGGCATTGCAGGCCTTTTCGGCTATGAAGGAATGTTTTGCGTCTGCTCCCATTCTGATGCAGCCCGATGTGTCTCAACCATTCGTGGTGGAGGTCGATGCATGGTGGGGGTTGGAGCAGTGTTGTCGCAGGGTTCTTCTCCTGGCAAGTGGCGTCCGTGTGCTTTTTTTTCCAAGAAGCTCTCGGTCGCCGAGAGGAATTATGATGTAGGAGATAGGGAATTGCTGGCCATCAAATTGGTCTTTGAGGAATGGCGTCACTGGTTGGAGGGGGCGTCTCATCCCGTTACGGTATATACTGATCATAAGAACTTGGCTTACCTGCAATCTGCCAAGCGTCTGAATCCTAGACGGGCTAGATGGTCACTGTTTTTTACTAGGTTCAACTTTGTGGTTACTTTTCGCCCGGGGGTTAAAAACGTCAAGGCAGATGCATTGTCTCGTAGTTTTCCTGGGGGAAGTGATTCAGAGGATCCTGCTCCGATTTTGGCTGATGGGGTGGTTGTCTCCGCTCTGTACCCTGAGTTGGAGATGGAGGTGTTGGGAGCCCAGGAGGAGGCTCCGGATTCTTGTCCCCCAGGTAGGTTGTTTGTTCCTGCTGGATTGCGATACAAGGTATTCAAGGAACATCACGATACTGTCCTTGCGGGACATCCTGCGGGCAAGTCCACCTTTGATTTGATTTCCCGGGGGTTCTGGTGGCCCGGGTAACGTAAGAGTGTTGAGGATTACGTAGTGGCCTGTGAGACCTGTGCACGGTCAAAGGTTGCTCACACTCGACCTTCTGGTTCACTTCTTCCTTTGTCTATTCCATCTTGTCCTTGGACACACTTGTCTATGGACTTTATTATTGATCTGCCAAGTTCCTCTGGGAAAATTGTTATTTTGGTGGTTGTTGACCGTTTCAGTAAAATGCCTCACTTTGTATCGTTAGCTAGTCTGCCCAATGCCAAGACTCTTGCTCAGGTTTTTGTGGATAACATCGTAAAATTACATGGCATTCCTTCGGATGTGGTTTCTGATAGGGGCACGCAGTTTGTTTCCAGGTTTTGGAGGGCGTTCTGCTCTCGTCTTGGTATTCAACTTTCGTTCTCTTCGGCTTTTCATCCGCAGTCGAATGGACAGACAGAGCGTACTAATCAAAACCTGGAGACCTACTTGAGGTGCTTTGTGGCTGAAAACCAGGAGGACTGGTCCTCATTCTTATCACTAGCAGAATTTGCTTTGAATAACCGTAGGCAGGAGTCCACGGGTAAGTCGCCATTTTTTGGCGCATACGGTTTTCATCCTCAGTTTGGTACCTTTTCTGGGACTAGTTCCTCTGGGATGCCAGAGGAGGAGAGATTTTCTTCTGCCTTGTCTTCTATCTGGTGGAAGATTCAAGTGAATTTGGAGAGGATGGGTGAGAGGTATAAGCGAATGGCTGACAAGAGACGTATGACTGGTCCGGACCTGTGTGTGGGTGATCTGGTGTGGTTATCTACTAAAAATATTAAACTGAGAGTACCATCTTGGAAACTGGGTCCAAGATTTATTGGACCTTACAAAATATCTGCGGTGGTCAATCCAGTAGCGTTTCGTCTGGATCTTCCACAGACTTGGAGGATCCATGATGTGTTCCACAGGTCTTTACTGAAGAAATATGTGAAACCAGGTGGAACCATCGCCATTGCCTCCTCCCCCTGTTCTGGTTGATGGAAATTTAGAGTTCTCGACTCAAGAGTTCTTCGGGGTTCCCTTCAGTACCTGGTACACTGGAGGGGATACGGCCCTGAGGAGAGGATGTGGGTTCCGGCTGTGGATGTTAGTGCCTGGTGAGGGCTTTTCACAGATCCCACCCGGATAAAGTTGGTCCGGGGTGTCCGGAGGTCACCCGTAGAAGGGGGGGTACTGTCATGCCCTGCTCAGGTTATGTGCGGAGGTCTGCCAGGTTAGCAGCACGTGTGTAGCCTTTTGTTTTTGTTTTGGAGTTGAGCTTTATCCGCCTCCCTTCAGGTGCACTGGGTGGGGTCGTTGGTATGAGTTTAAATTACGCCTATTCCCAGCGGGTTATAGCTTCTGTCTTGCTCAGAGGAAGGAAGGATTTGTTGTTCCTGCTCAGTAACAAGATAAGTTGGTTTTGTTTTTCTTGTGGTTATCTGTCTGGGCTGTTAGAGAGACGCCTGCCCCCTCCAGGTCCTGAGGAAGCAGGCTGTCTCTTTCCACCTTTCACCATCTTAGGGATTTTAGGGAATCTTCAGCCTAGGCACAGGGACACGTTTATTCCCACCTTTAGGGTCTGAACATGGGCATAGAAGTCTAGGGAGAGCTGCTAGGGATTTGTTAGGAGGTGACCTTTATCCCGAGCTTCTTGCCTAGACACTTGTTTGGTGGTCTTCTGTGTATTTTGTATCCTGTCCAGCGTGACATTGACAGACTTTGAGAGGAAGCGCATCATTGGACTGAAGGAAGCAGGATGGTCATTTTGATGAATTGCCCACCATCTAGTCCATTCTGCCCTAGATGTTAGGTGTTAGGAGCACTGATTACGTGAGGACACGCATACACAATGAATAGGCTCCAGAAGGCCCAGACAGACCACCAGTAGAGAGGATCGTGTCACCACCAGACATCTGAGAAGCTCTGACAGACGTCCTTCAGAACCTCCTCCTTGAGGTTCCTTTTGTTTTGCTTTCATTTTCTCTTCTCGTTAGCCTCTCTCAGCTGTCATGTAGTTGCACTGATTGCATCCCTTTAAATCCCTCCCCATACTGCATCACTTTGCAGTTTATATTACTTCCTGGAATGTGTGCATGCTGATCCTACTACTGAGTCTTCTACAGATAAGTTTTGTTCGTTCATTTGTGTTTTCCTGTTTGCTGGATCCCAGGTGACCCTGACTCCCTCCGTATCAAGTGTAGGGAGCCGGTGGTCGTGTCCCCTCACTATTATAGGGTGTTCAGGTGTTATACAGTCGAGGTACGAGGATATGCGATCATCTACCATTGGGATTTTCGCATAGGCTGAGCAGTTAGGGAGAGAGCCAGGTCTGATGCAGGGCTCTCCCTTTTGTTCCTTAGTTTTGGATCCAGTCAGTCGGATCTTCATTTTGTGTCTTCTAGTTTTCTGTACACCTTCCGTGACAGATCGTTTGATCTGCCAAAAAGCACGAGCAGTTTATGTCTCTTCCCAGATCATTTCTAGTGCTTATGATAGGGAAATTTGGTGTCACAGCACCCATTGCATCTACAGCCAGTCACTGTGGTGTCATGAACGAGAAACCTGGACTGCTATGGACTAGAACCATTTCGTCTTTAGTGACAAATACAGGTTCTGTTTGGGATCCCACAATGGAAGGGTTAAAAGTATGGAGGTTTCGTGGGGAGTGGTGGAATCCTGCCTTTGCTGTAGAATGGCACACTGTCCCAAGTACTGGTGTGATAACCTGAGGAGTCATCACACATGACAGTCGGTCACCACTAGTAACGATATGAGGAATACTAACAGCTCAGATATGTGCAGGACATCCTGTGGCCACATGTGTTATGCCTCTCATGGCACGTAGCCAGCTGGAAATTTTTAAGTACGATAATGCTTACTACACACAGCAAGGATTTCCCAGGAATGTCTCCACCAGATTACAACACTTCCTTGACCTGCCCAGTCACCATGTAAGCATTCATGGGACCAGCTGGGATGCCATCTTCAACCTATGAATCTGGAGGATCTACAGGTCCATCTGAAAGATCTGTAGGCAAATGTGCTGCATGATACCATACAGAACCTGTATGCCTCCATGTTCAACTGTATCTCATCTTGTATCCAGGCTACAGGTGGCCAACAGGTCACTTGAGCCTCTTTCCAATTGTACAGTTTTCCCCAATAAACGTATTCTTTCGCTCAAATATTGCAATAACTTACATATATCAACTTTACATTCCAACAAATCCTTCTTGGTGCGTTATTTCTTTTGTCAATCAGTGTATGTGACTGGTCCTGGCCTTAAAGGGATTCTGTCACCAAGTTTTAGGCTATAGAGCTGCGGACATGCACGGCTAGCTTCTGGTATGATATGTGTTTTTTTGTGTATAGATAGAACGCCTCATTGACATACACTTACAACACTCTATGAATCACTCATCCCAACTAAGTTATAGTTTCGCAATGCCACTTTATGCAAGGCTTCACATGTTGTTGCACACTACCTACATCCAAAAGTGCCTTCTGATCGCCTGTACCTTCAAAGGTCCTCCCTCACTTTCTCTCCCCCCCCCCCCCCACCCCCATACCTAAACTTTCATTCACCTTGTTCATAACTGGTTCGAATTATCATATAGCAATTTTGTAAAACTATGTAGTAATGTACAGACTCTTGATACTGCTTTCTGTAATAGAATCTGTCACCTTAATGTACGACTACACAGAAATAATGTTGTTATGTACCTACTTGTTATAATGCATAATGTTTTCATTATTTGTGACAAAGCATAGTGTCCATGAAAGAAAATCAATAAAAAAAGGAAAAAAAAAATAGCAATGTTTTCAGGCATCAAATGATCAATTTGTGTCAATCATGTTTGTAGCTATACGGGTTATAGGTTGAGGCTTTGCACCCATTTTTAAAAAGAAGCACTGCTGATATGTTATTGCATAATAAAATAACTCTGAAGATGAATTGTGTGGAGGCAAAGAGTAGAGAGACAGAAGGGACAGGAACTGTGGGATGACAGACAACTGATCTATTGTTTTGAATTAGACGGAGATGTTTTCATGTATAAAGCAGTAAACTCGGCATAGGATCTAAAGTTCATCCATGGTTTCCAAATCTGTTGGAAGCAACTATGGGAATGTGACTCCTTTGCAAGCAGCTCCTCTATACGATAGATATGATCAATCTTCTGTAGCCATTGTGTGATGGTGGGGGGTTTGGGTTGGTTCCATGTTAGTGGTATTCTCATTTTGGCAGCCGGTGACAGCATAAGAAACAGCAGTTGAATGACCTTTAGCATTCGGGGCAGATGGATATTTAGGAGGACCCCTGTTGGCTTGAGGGTCTGAGGCGTGAAGCGTGAGGGCATAAGGAGCATATGTTTTGGATGATTGAGGTGACCGGGAACCTGAATGTGTTTATAAAAGAACAGTGCCATCACATATGAATTTATGTTCTGGGTTCTTGAAGACACCTCCAACAGATCTCTACGAGTGTATTACTGTACAGCGGCACGAAGCACACAGCGTCATAGCAACCAATGACGCCAGGCGCTCGTGCACTTAGCAGGACAGCAGGACGGGTTTTCACGGACCGTGGTGCGTGAAAATCCACATATGTGTGAATGAGGCCTTAGAGGGAACAGTGGTCATGAGATGTGGGACCCCACCCAAAGTCAACTATAAGATGTCCATAGAAGATTAAACGAGTGGGTGGTAAGAGCTCCCAGGACACATCTTCCAGAAATAGACCTTGGGGGACTTTATCTGGCATCCATCTGAAAAGAAATCCGGGAGGGGCTTTTTCAGACAAGCGCTATCTTTGCAGCCAATAAATTGGTGGGAGTGGTCTTCAGCAAGGGCTGATCACTGTTGACAGACTGGGCTTTCCTCACCGGGCATTTCAGATGGATGCCAAGCAAAATACTCAAGTCCAAAACCTTTCTTCTGAAAGCTATTGAAACCCACCAGCTTAACCCTCTATGGGCATCTTCTACTTGAAATGCCTCCTTCTCAGGGCACGTGCAGTTTACATGATCTGCTAATCATACTGTACATTTTAATAGTTTTAAACAATTAAAAACGGAATGTTTACATTTAAGTAATAATAAAGTGTCAGTTCTAAAACTATTTCTATAAATCCAGCAATGCAATAGTGAAGTCTTGTATGGGCGGATCCCCCGATCCGGTGTCTCTAATTTATTGGCTTTTTTATTAACTTACATTACGCAATGTATACTATTTACCACCTATAGATGATTAGATCATTTACTGATGACTCATTAGTCATGTTACTACATGCACTTCATAATATGCAGCTTCGATAATATTGACAGGTGCTTTTATAGGAAAACTTACACCAAACTCTTGTTTATCTGCATTTATGGTGTCGTTGAAAGCTTCACCAACATCCACTTCTTATATCAGTGATTTTGACAATATATTCTAACACAGCTTGTATACTGCAGTATCCCTTTTTTAGTGATTTTGTGCACATGTTCATTTATTCCAACAGTTTCATTTGATTTGCTACCAAAATGATTTATGCAGCATTTACTTCATGATACAAAAGGGCTGTTTTATAGTTTTTTTTCTGTTTGTTTGTTTTTTAGAAATAGCTATTTCAGACGGACCCCCTTAATTATAATGGGATCCAGCTGGGACAAAAATGCTGTGATTCGGCCGGACAAAAATCGCTGCATACAACAGTTTTTGTCTGGCTGAATCCCTGCATTTATTGCTGGGGGGGAACGCATCCCTGTCCCAATGGGGTCCAGCAGTGCATGGTAATATCCCGAGAACTCCGGACACTTTGCTGCAAGTGTAAAACTAGCTGTAGTGGTGCACAAAAATGTAAAACAAAATTTTGTTAATCTATAGTGCTTTATTCTTTAAATTTCCAAATTCACATTAACATGAATGATTTGATTATTTTTCATTCCCTGCTCTTTCTATACTGAGGAGCCCAGTGGGCCATCCTAGTTACTGCTTGACAGCCTTCCCAGTTTGGTTGTAAATACAGAGATAGCTGTCAGTCACTGATAGGACCCCCCACTGGACTCCTAAGCCTAAAAAAGCTGAGATTTTATGAATAAAATACAAGTTATACTGAATCTTTTCCCGCAAAACTATATATCAATCTGCTTAGCTCCTTCTGCTCTATAACATCCTTCTCGAAGATCGGGCACTATGTTCAGGTTCCCTTTACTATCAATTGTAGAGGGACAATGATTGTTCATTGTTGTCCATATATTTTTTGTAATATCTGGAAGAAGAGGGTTTGGAGTTTTCTACAGAGCGCTGGGGTCTTCAGTTTTGGAAATTAGTGAAATTTCAAGCATAGAATCCCCCATATTCTGCCATGTCTATATGAGAAGATCATTTCTGAAATAACCTGAGATAAAATTCCACCGAGAAGCATTATGCACATCATTTTCATTGATCAGCAGTGTAGGAGCTACTTCCCGAATTATTCCAGTGAAGTGACTGCATTCTGGGAATATCATAAGATGACGCTTTCCCGCAGTACTGACTCTCTTGTGGACAGGTATATGCAGAGTAAACACAGGGTTATTAAATTTGGCTGCATAAAATAGTTTGCAAACTTCCTGTGTTCACAAAACTTCCAAATACACTACGAGTTGTTCCCTTGGACTGTTGAATAACACATGTAGCGTGCTACAGGGAAAATCCACACATGAGCGCAATTTACTACTCCTAAAGATGGAGTAAGCATAGACCGGCAGTCTAGACCTGCACCAGATTTATCACCGGGGTTCAGGCTAGAGGGTAAACGTGGTGCAGGGATGGACACTTTTCTATATACCAACTATTGGTTGACTTACTTTTACATCAGACTTGTAGCGCTATTTTGGCTCAAAATGTTGCCTATTTGACCCGCCTCTTTCCATGAAGCTCCACCCCTTATCAAGCAGGTTGCGGAAACCCGGTTTGACCTAATTTACGTAACTATTTTAGACAGATTCTAGGCACATTAGTAAATTTGGACCATTGTGTCTTGTGATTGTTCCCATTGTGCCCAATTAATTTAGCTTAGGCAGGGCCCTGAATCGCCTTAAAGAGTCAAATAAACAACCAATGGTAGCAAAATGACCACTAGTGAGCGCCAATCCTAGACAAGAATCAGGGAATTGTGAGGGACTAACAGTAGATAAATTATCTAGGTAGATGGATAGGTGTATAATAAAATCTGATAAAACAATATATTAAAATAAAATAAAAAATACATATAATAAATAACAAAGTGTCTCCACTCACTTCACTGGGGGGGGGGACCACCAGGATAAGCTCAAGACACCTGTGGTAAAGATATCCCCCCCCCCGGCCTGGATCGCCTGTAGTATTATAGAAGTTGAGGTCAGACTCACGGTTGTGCGATAGGGATGGATAACAGCACGCGGGTCAAACAGCTTCTTCTCACTATCTTTATTTCATAAATAAGCGGCTCAACGTGTTTCAGCGGTAAAAACTGAATCTCCCACTTCCTCAAGGTGGCGCTAACGAGGAGGTTCTTCTTCCTTAGGAAACAACTCTTTACCCAATGACTTGAAAGATGAAAATTGCCAGAAAAACAATATACGAGATGGTATGGGATATGGCAACTTGAATTTATATGTAAGAGGGGTGAACTGAGTGTCCTAATTTCCGCTCTTGGGCTGCTACGATATATATACATTCATCAGCTGCCTGTTCATTTAAAGGGAACCTGCATCCCTATCTTTAGGCTGCATGTTATAAAGCAGGAGGAGCTGAGCTTGTTATATAGATTTGTGGGGAAAAATTAACTTTTCAGGATTTGATCTTTTGTTCTGAGAAATACGTAATGCATGTGATATACACACTCATTGACAAAAAAAAATGCGCAAAGTAGAAATGGTGGATTGCTGCAAAACTTGGCATGCAGTTATGTGATCAGGCAGATATGTAAATTATTACAGCAGTGGTCTGATTAGACACTGGGTGAAAAAGTGTTTCCCCCACTGCCCTATACAAAGGCTGTCAGTAGCTACTTTTCGGTAGTGTACCGCTGGGTGAGAGATCATTGACTGCTAGTGATGGACGAACATCGGCCGGGACGGTTTGCGAACGCGCGTTCACGATCAAATGTTTGCGAACCGCGTGTTTGCGGCGGGCCCTATTGACTTTAATGGCAGGCGAACCTGAAGAACCTTCAGGTCATATTTGCAGCCACCAAATACTTTCTATAAGTGCACAAATAGTCCCACAACATGGACAGTGACATACCAGAGGGGGATCAATGGCAAAAATTCCCACAAAAAATACGGTATGTATTTTAATCAGGGACCATTTTTATGCTTCTTCAAGGGAAACTCTCAAAAATGTGCCCTGCTGGGGCCTAGAGATTTTTTTATTTTAGGCCACGGGAGTACAGGCCCCAAAATTTAGGCATTCACCTGACAGAAAATAACTTGTGATTATGTGGCTGGAGGTACATTAGGCAGTCACTGGATACAAATTTTACTGTAAGCCTCTGGAGTACAGGCCCCAAAAATTAGGCATTCACTTGACAGAAAAGGCCTTCTACAGTATATACATAAGACAAGGGCCATTCTTTGTTCTGGGTGGTGGCGTATACGTGTGGGCTGGTATGAGGAAATTCAATTACACATGGTAGTCACAGGTGTTGAATTCCTCCGAGATCCATGCCTAATTCATTTTTAGAAATGTGAGGTAGTCCACACTATCGTGAGCTAGGCGAGTGCGCTTATCGGTCACGATCCCCCCTGCTGCGCTGAACGTCCTTTCGGACAGGACACTTGGCAAGGGGCAAGCCAAGAGTTCCATGGCAAATTGTGCCAGCTCTGGTCATAGGTCAAGCCTGCACACCCAGTAGTCCAGGGGTTCCTCTCTTCTCAGAGAGACCACATTGGCCGTTAACCCGATGTAGTCGGACACGTGACGGTCTAGGCGTTCCCTAATGCTGGATCCGAAGGGCGGCTGTCGATGGGTTGGCTGCAAGAATGATCTCATATCCGAAGTGACGAACACATCTTTAAACCGCCCTCTTCTTGCAGGCGCTGTAGGATTGGTACCTGCACCTGTTTTGCTGTGGGTGGAAATTCCTCTGCCAACGCTCGCAACAGCAGAATGCAGCAAGACCTGGAAATGCTGCATTCTGCCAGCCCTCTGTGATGCTGGTAACATGTCCGCCATTTTGTGTTTGTACTGGGGGTCTAAGTACGTTGCCACCCAGTACTGGCCCTTGCCATTTATGCTTTTTATGCGGGGGTCCACACTGAAGCATGAAGGCCCCCATTTGCACTAAATTGGAAGCAGTAGAGTGCCCTGGCTCCTGCTTATCGCCCAAGAGAATGTCGTCCTAGGTCTCCTCCCCGCAGCCAAGGACAACACCAGGGATCCCTGAAAAGTTTAAAGTCCCCCTCAAAGCCTGCTCTTTTTGCTCCTCCTCCTCCCCCCAGCCAGCATCCTCCTCTGACTCCTCTTCAGACTACTGCTGACTTGTCTCAGATGGAGTAGCCCCCCTCCCCGGGAATTCATTCAGCATTGCAACTTCCTTATCTTCCAGCTCCTGCTCCTCGACGGCTTGATCAATGACACAATGCAATGCATGCTCCAGAAAGAAGGCGTAAGGTACAATGTCACTGATGGCGCCCTGGCTGAGACTGACCAGTTTGGTGATCTCATCAAATGGCCGCAGAAGTCTGCATGCATCGTGCATGAGCAGCCACTGGCGCGGTGGAAAGAAACCAAGCTCCCCAGAACCTGTTCTGCTGCAGAGTTCGTACAGGTAGTCATTAACAGCACATTGCTGCTGGAGCAGCATATCAAGCATATACAAGGTGGAGTTCCAGCTTGTCGGGCTGTCACAAATCCAACGTCTGACGGGCAAGTGGTGTCGCCGCTGAATGTCAGCAAGGCGAGCCATGGGCGTGTAAGATCTTCTAAAATGACCAGAGATTTTCCTGGCCTGCCGCAAGACGTCCTGGACCCCGAGGTATTTGGCAATGAATTGCTGCACGACTAAGTTCAGGACGTGCCCTATTTCAGCCTGCACAGCAGATTGGCACCGTTGTCGCACACCACTTTACCAACTGTCAAATTGAGCGGGTTTAGCCACTGACCGGCCTGTGACCGCAGAGCTAAAAGCAGTGCAGGACCGGTGTGGCTCTTGGCTTCCAGGCACAACAGCCTCAGCACAGCATCGCAACGTCTCACCTGAGATGTAGAATAGGTTCTGGGGAGCTTGGGGAAACAGCGGAAGTGGTGGTAGCAGTGGAAAAGGAGGAGTCAGCGGAGGAGGAGAAGAAGAGGCAGGCCTGCATGCAATCCTTGGCGATAACACCAAATCCACACGGGAGCCACAGGTTACATGCTTGACGGCCGTCAGAAGGTTCACCCAGTGGGCAGTAAAAGTTATGTACCTTTCCTGCCCATGTTTGCTAGACCACGTGTCTGTGGTCAGATGTATCTTGGCACTGACACTGTGTGCCAGAGATATACTCACTTGCCGCTGAACGTGGCCATATAGCTCTGGGATGCCCTTCTGGGAGAAATATTTCCTTCCGGGGACCTTCCATTGCGGTGTGCCAATGGCCCCAAATTTTCTAAAGATCTCCGAGTGCACCAGTTTAAATGGCAGTAGTTGGCTGGCTAGCAGTTCCGACAAGCCAGCAGTCAGCCGTTGGGCAAAGGGTTATCCGACATCATCAACTTTTTACGCTTGAACATTTGGGCCACGGAAGCCTGCCTTCTGCCAGATGAATGTGATGACAGCACGGTGGAAGGTGGAGTGGAGGACAAATGGGAGGAGAGAGGAGAAGGAAAAAGAGGAGAGCCAGGACCTGGAACGCCGGGAGTGTGGCTTTGTGGGTTCTGACGGGGTTGCTCCCACTGAGCTCGGTGATGGGAGGCCAGGTGCCTTCTTAAGGCGGTTGTCCCTAGGTGAGTGTTGGGCTTATCGCGATTTATGCGTTGACAGCACAGGCTGCAGATGGCAACACTATTGTCAGCAGCTGACACGTTAAAAAAGCCCACACTGCAGAGCCATGTGCCGGCATCCTAGGAGCGCCAGAAGTGACCGTGCATGGTGGATGGCTCGCTCCAGATACATTTGCTTTTTGCCTACTGTGCCCTGCAAGCTCTGCCTGCTTCTCCTCCCTCTCTGCTGCTCTGTCTCTCCCTCTGAACTCCCCTCCTCTTCCTCTCTTGTGGGCACCCAGTTGACATCCATCGACACGTCATAATCGTCACCTTCACCACCACTGACATTTGAGATCTCAGAGTAGGCAGCAACAGCGGGAACCTCCCTCCTTGGGCTGAACTGGGTACTGTCGTCAGACCGCTGGGTGGTGGCCGTTGCTACCTCCTCTTTCTCATCCAATGTCAAGAATGGCTGCGCATTGGTATGGTCTGAGAATGGATTGAAAAATTATTCCTCTGACTAGAGTGGAGGGGCTAAGGTGGTGGTGTATTTGGGGGTGCACACAGCAGAGAGTGAGGAGGGTGCAGATACAGAGGATGAGGAGGGTGCAGAAGCGGAAGGCTGAGTGAGCCACTCAACCAACTCTGGTGCACCCTTTTAAGTAATCGCAGGCGCCTTCTCCAACTTCCCACTTAGGCTCCGGCCTGGTGCACCTGCCTGACCCCTACCACCCCTGCGGAACGGCCTGCCTCTTCCTCTACCTGTCATTTTCAAAATGGCCCTGTGCCTAAGTCCCTAGAGAAGAGCAGTATTTGTGGAAGAAGGTATATTGCAGCCCTCAATCAGTATTTTGTGGAAACAGGTAATATCGAACCTCTTAATCAGTATTTTGTGAAAGCAGGTATATCGCAGCCCTCAATCATCATTTGGTGGAAGCAGGTATATTGAACACCTTAATCAGTATTTTGTTGAAGCAGGTATATCACACCCCTCAATAATTTTTTTTGCCACAACAGTTATATCACACCATCCTGTTTATTTGGGGCAACAGGTATATCGCAGCCCTCAATCAGTATTTTGTGGAAGAAGGTATATCACACCCCTCAATCAGTTTTTTGGGGGGCAACAGGTATATCACACCCATTGCAATTAGTTGTTCCAATAGTGTTTGTCCCTCTATATAGCTGCGGTATCGCAGCAGAGCCTCACACAACTGCTGCACAATACAAATGCACTATGTTAGAAAGTATATCGCACCTATCGATAGCACACTTATACCAGTCCTTAAAAGGACTTTTGTGGCCCTATTAGCTAGCGTTTGGTGTCCCTAACAGCATGTCCCTGCTCCACAAAGCAACCTCTCCCTACACTGGCAAAACACAGAATGTAAAATGGCGGCCAGATAGGGTTCTTTTATAGGGTGGGGGTCTGTCCATGTGCTGAAACATCTCAATTGGCTGTCCTGTCCCACCTGATGGATGTCTCATGGGTCAAAGTTTGGCGCAATGTAAAAGAATATGGTTCTGGTGGACATTGCCATATGTTCGCATATGTTCAGCGAATCGCGAACGCGCAAAGTTCGCCGCAAAATGACCGGTTCGCAAGACCACCTCTACTAGACATGCCTCCACAATGCACTCCAAGACATTTTCCAAGTTGACAGACTTCGAAAGGGGGCGCATCATTGGACTGAAGCAGGATGGTTGTAATGACAAAAGTTTTGGGAGCAGTGATTATGTGAGGGCACATATACATGGCGAACAGGCTCTGAAAAGCCCAGAAAGACCACCATTAGAGAGGATGATCTGCCAACAAGCATCAGCGGCTCCAACTGTTTCATTGTCCACCATCCAGACACAGGCTAGCTGGCACCTTCATTACACTCCACTGTCCCTACCCGGACTATTTACAGGTACTTAGCAGAAGGAAATTTGGTGTCACTGTCACCGCTGCCTTCATTTGCAGTGGCATCGTAAACGATAAACCTGAACTGCTCCAGACTAGATCTTTAAAGATGATTGCAGGTCCTGTTTGGGATCCCTCAAAAGGCGGGTTTGAGTATGGAGGCCTGGTGGTGAGCTCTTCATTTCTGCCTTTGCTGTGGGGAGACACACTGCACCAACTGCTGGTGTCATAATCTAGGGAGCCATCACATATGACCCTAGTAGTGATACGAGAGACCCTAACAGCTCAGCGATATGTGCAGGACATCCTGCCATCACATGTGTTCCTCTCATGGCAGGGCTTCTAACTGGCAGTTTTCAGCAGGATAATGCTCAACCACACACAGCAAGGGTTTTCCAGGAATGTCTCCACTAGATTTATCACCAGTCAAGCATTTATGGGACCAGCTGGGTTGCCAGCTTCAGCAACTTACAGGCCCAGCTGTAACATCTGTGGGCAAATTTGCCGCAGAATACCATACAGAAACTGCATGCCTCCATGCACAACCATATCTCATCTTGTATCCAGGCTAGTGGCCGTATCTCATCTTGTATCCAGGCTAGTGGCCGTATCTCATCTTGTATACAGGCTAGAGGCCGTATCTCATCTTGTATCCAGGCTAGATGCCGTATCTCATCTTGTGTCCAGGCTAGAGCCTTTATCTCATCTTGTATGCAGGCTCAATGCCAAATTTCATCTTGCATCCAGGCTCGACTCTGTATCTCATCTTGTATCCAGGCTAGAGGCTATATCTCATCTTGTATCTAGGCTAGAGGCAATATCTCATCTTGTATCCAGGCTAGAGGCCGTATCTCATCTTGTATCCAGGCTAGAGTTCATATCTCATCTTGTATCCAGGCTAGAGTCCGTATCTCATTGTGTATCCAGGCTTGAGGCTGTATCTCATCTTGTATCCAGGCTAGAGTTGGCCCAACAGGGTCCTAGAGCCTCCTTTCAATTGTATAGTTTCACCAATAAACTTATACTTTCACTGTAATATTGTACTGAAGAAGAGAAGAGGATCGGCAGTGCAACCAAGGTATGCAGTAGGGATTCCACTGGTTTAGCACAAGATACTTTATTTAAAATTTTCCTCATAACGTGTTTCGGAGAGCACCAGCCTTTTCGTCAGGTAATAACAACTCTTGTTTTTTCCTGACGAAAAGGCTGGTGCTGCCACCAAATCGCGTTGCCAGGACAACTTTAAATAAAGTATCTTCTGCTAAACCAGTGGAATCCCTACTGTATATCTAGGTTGCGCTGCTGCAGTACTCCCAATCTTCTCTTCTTCAGTGTATGTTCCGGCGGGCGTCCCTGGCTGCACCTTAGTGATTTTCTTGTAGTCTACTCTGCAGGTTGTTGCCCCCTGAACGCAACCCCATTAGGTAAGCAGCACTCCACTCAGTGTCTCTGCTTGTCTCTTGAGGTCCTTCCTATGATGCGCTCTCTCTATTTTCATGATCAGTCTCCGTACAGTATTAGAATGTATGGGCTCCGATGAGCTGAAGTAAGTTAATCACAAAGTCGCGCGTGACTTTATTAAAAACCACTTTAAGACTTGAAATCAAACTTGGCTTGGGTTCCGACTAGTACCTGAGGCCGTTGTCACACCGGACACAACTAAAAATAGACATATGGAAATGATGACACACACTTCTTACGACAAGTTGTACTAGAAAGATGATTCACAATGTGCATCAGTTTTCAAACATTCTGATCCAGTTAACACTGACTTTATTGGAAATTGGGCAAAACAAATGAATTTCTGTGCATTTGTTACCTCAGATTTGTATTTTTATTTGTGCAAAAGAAAGGTACATGAATAAAATATGCATGCTTTTATTGTATTTTTCGCTTTATCAGATTTACTTTCATTATGGAAGCGCTCACTAGTATGCAGGAGGAGAGGAGAGCGGTGAGTGTAGTTGTGCTAGCGCTGGCTGTACTCACCACACTCTTACTATTTTTAGCTATACTATTAACAGGTAAATGTTAAGACTGCATAGATGACAGATTCCTTAAAGGGGTTGCCTGGGCTTTTCATATTGATGACCTATCCTCAGGATAGATTATCAATATCAGATCGTCGGGGGTCCGGCACCAGCTGTATGAAGAGAAAGCACACGCAGTGCCCACGTGCCTTCTGCAGTCTCTATTCCTGCTCGCCGATGCTGCGTAGACAACTGTCACCGCCAGTTCTGTGAGAAGTTCTGGCAGACGTTCTTCTCTACCTCTTGTATGATGTTCTTTGTTTTGGTTTCACTTTCTCATCTCCTTTCCTTCTGCCAGGTATCACTTATTTCGACTAATCATCTTCCTTTATAATCCCTCCCATACTGCCTCACTTTGCGGTTTATACTACTTCCTGGATGAGGTGTTGGAGGCTGCTTCTGCTGTTTGTTCAGATACAGTCATGTGAAAAAATTAGGACACCCTTTGAAAGCATGTGGTTTTTTTGTAAAATTTTTAATAAAAGGTTATTTCATCTCCGTTTCAACAATACAGAGAGATTAAAGTAATCCAACTAAACAAAGAAAACTGAAGAAAAGTCTTTTCAAGATCTTCTGTAAATGTCATTCTACAAAAATGCCTATTCTAACTGAGGAAAAAGATAGGACACCCTCACATGTATTCCCTCTTAAATTGGCTCAGATCTCACACAGGTATATCACACCAGGTGCACATAATTAGTAGATCGTTACTCTGCATGTTGAATGAGGCTTGCCCTATTTAAACCTCAGACATTTAGTTTGGTGTGCTCCTGACTGTTGAAGTGAGAGTGAGCACCATGGTGAGAGCAAAAGAGCTGTCAGAGGACTTCAGAAAAAAGATTGTAGCAGCCTATGAGTCTGGGAAGGGATTTAAAAAGATCTCAAAAGATTTTGAAATCAGCCATTCCACTGTCCGGAAGATAGTCTACAAGTGGAGGGCTTTCAAAACAACTGCCAACATGCCCAGGACTGGTCGCCCCAGCAAGTTCACCCCAAGAGCAGACCGCAAGATGCTAAAAGAGGTCTCCAAAAACCCTAAAGTGTCATCTCGAGAACTACAGCAGGCTCTGGCTACTGTTGATGTAGAAGTACATGCCTCTACAATCAGAAAGAGACTGTACAAGTTTAACTTGCATGGGAGGTGTGCAAGGAGGAAACCTTTGCTTTCCAAGAGAAACATCGAGGCCAGACTGACATTTGCCAAAGATAAAGTTGACAAAGACCAGGACTTCTGGAATAATGTTCTTTGGACAGATGAGTCCAAAATTGAATTATTTGGACACAACAGCAGAGGACATGTTTGGCGTAAACCAAACACAGCATTCCAAGAAAAGAACCTCATACCAACTGTGAAGCATGGAGGTGGAAGTGTCATGGTTTGGGGCTGCTTTGCTGCAGCAGGACCTGGTCAGCTCACCATCATAGAATCCACGATGAATTCTACTGTGTATCAGAAGGTGCTTGAAGAACATGTGAGACCATCAGTTAGAAAATTAAAGCTGAAGCGGAACTGGACCATGCAACATGACAATGACCCAAAACATACTAGTAAATCAACCAAAGATTGGCTGAAAAAGAAGAAATGGAGAGTCCTGGAATGGCCAAGTCAAAGTCCAGATTTGAATCCCATTGAGATGCTGTGGGGTGACTTGAAAAGGGCTGTACGTGCAAGAAACCCCTCAAACATCTCACAGCTGAAAAAGTTCTGCATTGAGGAGTGGGGTAAAATTTCCTCAGACCGATGTCGAAGACTGGTAGATGGCTACAAGAACCGTCTCACTGCAGTTATTTCAGCCAAAGGAGGTAACACTCGCTATTAGGGGCAAGGGTGTCCTATCTTTTTCCTCAGTTAGAATAGGCATTTTTGTAGAATGACATTTACAGAAGATCTTGAAAAGACTTTTCTTCAGTTTTCTTTGTTTAGTCGGATTACTTTAATCTCTCTGTATTGTTGAAACGGAGATGAAATAACCTTTTATTAAAAATGTTACAAAAAAACACATGCTTTCAAAGGGTGTCCTAATTTTTTCACATGACTGTAAGTCTTTTACTTTATTGTGTTTCCTTGCTGGCTTGATTCTAGGTGACCCTGACTCTGTCCCTATTAAGTGCAGGGAGCCGGTGGTCGTGTCCCCTCACTATTATAGGGTTTTCAGGTGTCACACAGGATTGGGTACGCGGGCATGCAATCGTCTACCATACAGACCCTTGCATGTGCATAGCAGTCAGGGAGAGCTCTTAGGGTTATAGAGGGCTCACCTATAAGCTCTTTAGTTTGGGATAAAGCCAGTCGCTTGTTTATTTATATGTTCCAGCTATCTGCTAACTTCATCCGTGACATTATAAAGCGCCATAACCGTCTTAAGCCGGATCCGGTTTCAGCCTTGATTGACCGCATGCAAGGTCTTTCGCTGGAGGTAGAAGATCTCCGCAAAACTGTGTCTCAGTTTCAGGTGACCGGTTCTGCTGGCGTTCATGGAGTTTGTTCCGAGCCTAAGATCTCGCTCCCGGATACGTTCTCCGGGGGTAGTGAGAATTTTGTTCGCTTTAGAGAGGCTTGCAAACTCCATTTTCGCCTACTTCCCCATTCCTCTGGTGATGAGGAGCAGAGGGTGGGGATCATCATCTCGCTGCTCAGGGATAACGCTCAGTCTTGGGCCTTTTCGCTGCCGGTGGGGGCACGGCCCCTCCAATCGGTGGATGAATTTTTTGTAGCCCTGGGGCAGATATATGATGACCCGGATCGTATTGCTCTGGCTGAATCTAAACTGCGTCTTTTATGCCAGGGTAAACAGTCCGCAGAGATATATTGTTCTGAATTTCGGAGATGGGCAGCTGATACTGGTTGGAATGATGCTGCACTCCGAAGTCAATTTTGCCATGGTCTTTCGGAAAGATTGAAAGATGCATTTGCTTTTCATGAGAGACCAGCGTCGTTAGAGTCAGCCATGTCTCTAGCTGTTCGTATTGACAGGCGTCTTAGAGAGAGAGAGGAGACTACTCTTTCCTGTCATATTCAGCCCAAGGACAGTGGGGCTGTCTCATTCAGTGCGCAGGGGTCTCAGTCTGTCTCAATCCCCTCTGAGGAGGAGGCCATGCAGCTGGGTTTGCTTGCCTCTGATAGTAGAGGATTCAGCTCTCAGAGGAGGGTTTGTTTCTGTTGTGGGGGTATAAATCATTTGGCTAATGTTTGCCCCTCTAGGAGATTCATGGCGTTTTCTGAGGGTAATAAAAACAAAAAAAAAAAAAAAACCTCTAAAAACTTTCCATTTGCTACTATTGGCAAGGTTGATGCGGAAATTGAAGGTTTGCCGTTTGCTTGTAGTTCCCGTTTTCTCCTACCTGCCAGGGTGGCGCTAGACAGCAAGAACATTGTTTGTGAGATTTTTGTAGATAGTGGAGCAGCTGTCAATCTCATTGATAATCAATTTGCAACAACGCATGGTTTCCAGGTATGCACTTTGGAAAAGGATATACCTGTTTTTGCTATCGATTCCGCTCCACTTTCTCAAAGATCGTTAAAGGGCATAGTTCACAATATCCGTTTGACTGTGGGTGACGCTCATGTTGAGGATATGTCATGTTTCGTCTTAAGCGGATTACCTACTCCTCTAGTGTTGGGGCTACCCTGGCTCACTAAACATAACCCCACCATTGATTGGCAAGCAAGGCAAATAAATGGTTGGAGTGAGTTTTGCAGAGAGAATTGCCTCACGGCGTCTCTTTCAGAGGTTTCTACCAAGACTGTGCCATCTTTTCTCTCTGAATTTTTGGATGTGTTTTCCGAGAGTGGTGTCCAGGAGTTGCCCCCTCACCAGGGAGTACGACTGCCCTATTAATCTCATCCCAGGCGCCAAGCTGCCAAAATCACGGACTATACAATCTCTCCCAACCTGAAAGAGTGGCTATGCGTACCTATATCTCTGAGAGCCTGAGAAAGGGACACATCCGACCCTCGAAGTCACCTGTTGCCGCTGTTTTTTTTTTGTTAAGAAAAAAGATGCTTCTTTAAGACCTTGTCTGGATTTCAGGGAGCTGAACCGTATCACGATTCGTGACCCATATCCGCTTCCTCTGATCCCGGACCTGTTTAACCAGATTGTTGGGGCTAAAGTTTTTTCTAAGTTGGATTTAAGAGGGGCATACAACCTAGTCAGGGTCAGGGAAGGGGACGAATGGAAGACGGCCTTCAATACCCCTGAGGGTCATTTCGAGAATTTGGTTATGCCCTTTGGTTTGATGAATGCTCCGGCCATCTTCCAACATTTTGTGAACAGCATTTTTTATCATTTAATGGGGAAATTTGTACTGGTGTATCTAGATGACATTTTGATTTTTTCTCCTGATTTCAAGACTCATCGGGACCACCTATGTCAGGTCTTGCTGATTCTGCGGGAGAATAAATTATACGCTAAACTGGAAAAATGTGTGTTTGCGGTTCCGGAGATTCAATTTCTTGGTTTTCTTCTCTCCGCTTCTGGTTTTCGGATGGACCCTGAGAAGGTCCGCGCTGTGCTTGATTGGGAGCTTCCTGAGAATCAGAAGGCGCTGATGCGGTTTTTGGGTTTTGCCAATTATTACAGAAAGTTCATTTTGAATTATTCCTCTGTTGTTAAGCCACTCACTGATATGACTAAAAAGGGGGTGGATTTTTCCTCGTGGTCGGTAGATGCGCTTAAAGCCTTTTCTAGTATTAAAGAGAGTTTTGCTTCCGCTCCCATTTTGGTACAACCTGATGTCTCTCTACCTTTTATTGTTGAGGTGGATGCTTCTGAGGTGGGTGTGGGTGCGGTCTTATCTCAGGGTCCCTCTCCTGCCAAATGGCGACCGTGTGCCTTTTTCTCAAGGAAACTATCCTCTGCAGAGAGAAATTACGATGTGGGAGATAGGGAGTTGTTGGCCATCAAATTAGCTTTTGAGGAATGGCGCCATTGGTTAGAGGGAGCCAGACACCCTATTACCGTGTTTACCGACCATAAGAATCTGGCCTACTTGGAATCGGCCAAGCGTCTGAACCCGAGACAGGCCAGATGGTCTTTGTTCTTTTCTAGGTTTAATTTTGTTGTTACGTTCCGCCCTGGGGTTAAAAATGTGAAGGCGGATGCCCTGTCACGTTGTTTTCCGGGAGGGGGGAACTTTGAAGACCCGGGTCCCATTTTGGCTGAAGGGGTGGTCGTCTCTGCTCTTTATCCTGATTTGGAGGCAGAGGTTCAGGCAGCCCAGGCAGAGGCTCCTGATCTTTGTCCTCCTGGGAGGTTGTTTGTGCCTCTCGCTTTACGACACAAGGTTTTTAAGGAGCACCACGATACTGTCCTTGCTGGGCACCCGGGGAGTAGAGCCACAGTGGATCTCATTGCTCGGAGATTCTGGTGGCCGGCTCTTCGTAAGACGGTTGAGGGTTTTGTGGCAGCCTGCGAGACCTGCGCTCGTGCCAAGGTCCCTCATTCACGGCCATCGGGTTCTCTCCTCCCGTTACCCATTCCTTCCCGTCCTTGGACGCATCTGTCCATGGACTTCATTATGGACCTGCCTCGTTCCTCGGGGAAGACTGTGATTCTGGTGGTAGTGGACCGTTTTAGCAAAATGGCACATTTCATTCCCTTTCCTGGGTTACCCAATGCTAAGACGCTGGCGCAAGCGTTTGTTGATCATATTGTTAAATTGCATGGCATTCCTTCAGACATCGTTTCTGATAGGGGCACGCAATTTGTTTCCAGATTCTGGAAGGCCTTCTGTTCTCGCTTGGGGGTTCGGTTGTCGTTCTCTTCTGCTTTTCACCCGCAGTCGAATGGTCAGACCGAACGCGTCAATCAGAATCTGGAGACATATCTGCGCTGTTTTGTGGCGGAGAATCAGGAGGATTGGTATTCTTTTTTGTCCCTTGCTGAGTTTGCTTTAAATAACCGTCGCCAGGAGTCCTCTGATAAGTCACAATTTTTTGGTGCATATGGGTTTCATCCGCAGTTTGGGACATTCTCTGGAGAGGGGTCTTCTGGTTTACCTGATGAGGAGAGATTTTCCTCGTCTTTGTCATTTATTTGGCAAAAGATTCAGGGTAATCTGAAGAGGATGAGTGAGAGATATAAGCGTGTGGCGGATAAGAGACGTGTGCCTGGTCCGGACCTGAATGTGGTGATCTGGTGTGGTTGTCTACAAAGAATATCAAACTGAAGGTTCCCTCCTGGAAGTTGGGTCCTAAGTTTATTGGGCCTTACAAGATCTTGTCCGTCATCAATCCCGTTGCCTTCCGTCTTGATCTTCCTCAGACTTGGAAGATCCATAATGTTTTTCACAAGTCCCTATTAAAACCTTATGTCCAACCCACTGTACCCTCCTCTTTGCCTCCTCCTCCGATTATTGTTGATGGTAATCTTGAATTTCAGGTCTCTAGGATTGTGGATTCTCGCATTGTCCGCGGTTCTCTTCAGTACCTCGTTCATTGGGAGGGTTATGGTCCTGAGGAGAGGATGTGGGTCCCAGTGGCGGACATTAAGGCCACTCGTCTCATCAGGGCTTTCCATAGGTCTCATCCTGAGAAGGTGGGCTCTGAGTGTCCGGAGTCCACGCGTAGAGGGAGGGGTACTGTCACCGCCAGTTCTGTGAGAAGATCTGGCAGACGTTCTTCTCTACCTCTTGTATGATGTTCTTTATTTTGGTTTCACTTTCTCATCTCCTTTCCTTCTGCCAGGTGTCACTTATTTCAACTAATCGTCTTCCTTTATAATCCCTCCCATACTGCCTCACTTTGCGGTTTATACTACTTCCTGAAAGAAGTGTTCACTGCTGGAGGCTGCTTCTGCTGGTTGCTCAGAAAAGTCTTACTTTATTGTGTTTCCTTGCTGGCTTGATTCTAGGTGACCCTGACTCTGTCCCTATTAAGTGCAGGGAGCTGGTGGTCGTGTCCCCTCA
The DNA here is from genome assembly GCF_014858855.1 of Bufo gargarizans. Lineage (NCBI taxonomy): Eukaryota > Metazoa > Chordata > Amphibia > Anura > Bufonidae > Bufo > Bufo gargarizans. The sequence goes on from NC_058083.1 coordinate 477,810,228, forward strand.
CTATTATAGGGTTTTCAGGTGTCCCACAGTATTAGGTACGCGGGCATGCAATCGTCTACCATACAGATCCTTGCATGTGCATAGCAGTCAGGGAGAACTCTTAGGGTTTTATAGGGCTCTCCTATAAGCTCCTTAGTTTGGGATCAAGCCAGTCGATTGTTTATTTATATGTTCCAGCTATCTGCTAACTTCATCCGTGACAACAACGAGCAGGAAGAGAGACAGGAGACAGCACGGCGTGTGCCTTCTCATCATACACCCTGTTCTTCTGGCACATCAATATGAAAATCCTGGAAAAACCCTTTAAGACTATAGCATTGACAGACTCCCTTTAAGTATCCAGAGAAGACAGACTCCTTTTCAGACTAAACTCACTTTAAGACTATAGAGTTGACAGACTCCTTCAAATTAACTCTTTCAGCGTGGACATAATGGTTCTCATTTGAATGTCAAACACTTGTACGCTTCGTCATAAAAACTTCGAGCCTCATTTAGGGAAATATGTCCTTCAGACCAAGCAGCGATATGGAAATGAGCAGGTTATGCAAATACCATGGCACAGTTCTCACAGTGAAAGACAGCACACACGCACAATATAACCACACGGCACTCTGAAGCATGCGTGTGGGTGTACATACAGTGAGGAACAGAAGTATTTGAACACCCTGCGATTTTGCAAGTTCTCCTACTTAGAAATCATGGAGGGGTCTGAAATTCACATTCTGAGAGACAGAATAAAAAAAAAAATATCAGGAAATCACATTGTATGATTTTTAAAGAATGTATTTGTCTTGCACTGCTGAACATAAGTATTTGAACACCTGAGAAAATCAGTGTTAATATTTGGTACAGAAACCTTTGTTTGCAATTACAGAGGTCAAACGTTTCCTGTAGTTCTTCACCAGGTTTGCACACACTGCAAGAGGGATTTTGGCCCACTCCTCCACACAGATCTCCCCTAGATCTGTCAGGTTTCGGGGCTGTCACTGAGCAACACAGAGTTTCAGCTCCCTCCAAAGATGTTCTATTGGATTTAGGTCTGGAGACTGGCTAGGCCACTCTAGAACCTTTATATACTTCTTACGGAGCCACTCCTTGGTTATCCTGGCTGTGTGCTTCGGGTTGTTGTAATTTTCGAAGACCCAGCCATGACCCATCTTCAATGCTCTTACTGAATCTCACAATAAATGGCCCCATTCATCCTCTCCTTAATACAGTGCAGTCGTCCTGCCCCCTGCTCAGGAAAGTATCCCCAAAGCATGATGTTGACACTTCGATGCTTCACAGCATGCAACTCATCCTTCTTTTTCCTCCAAACACAACGAGTGACGTTTAGACCAAAAAGTTCTACTTTGGTCTCATCTGACCACATGACTTTCTCCCATACTTCCTCTGGATCATCCAGATAGTCATTGGCAAACTTCAGACGGGCCTGGACATGTGATGATTTGAGCAGGTGAACCTTCCGTGCAATGCATGATTTGAAACCATGACGGCGTAGTGTTCTACCGACAGTAAACTTTGAAACTGTGGTCCCAGCCCTCTTCATGTCATTGACCACCTCCTCCTTTGTAGTTCTGGGCTGATTGCTCGCCTTTCTTATCATCAGTGATACCCCACGAGGTGAGATCTTGCATGAAGCCCCAGTCCGAGGGAGACTGACAGTCGTCTTTAGCCTCTTACATTTTCTAACAATTGCTCCAACAGTTTTCTATTTTCACCAAGCTGCTTGGCAATTGCCCCGTAGCCCTTTCCAGACTTGTGGAGGTCCACAATGTTGTCTCTGGTGTATTTTGACAACTCTTTGGTCTTGCCCATGGTAGTAGTTGGCGTCTGACTGACTGTGCGGTGGAAACAAGTCTTTAAAGAGCTCAGATAGGTGCTACTAAGTTAGATTAATGAGTCTAGTAGAGGTGGACTTTTTAAAGGCGCTGTAACAGGTCTTTGAGAGCCAGAATTCTTGCTGTTTCTCAGGTGTTCAAATACTTATGTTCAGCAGTGCAAGACAAATACATTCTTTAAAAATCATATAATGTGATTTCCTGATTTTTTTTATTTTTATTCTGTCTCTTAGAGTGGGAATGCACCGACAATGTAAAATTCAGACCCCTCCATGATTTCTAAGTGGGAGAACTTGCAAAATCGCAGGGTGTTCAAATACTTCTGTTCCTCACTGTACACACTGGATTGAGTAATTTTGTTTTCTTTCATGAGTTTCCACAAATTCAATGAAATTAAAAAACATTCATCCATACTCACCTGTCATTTATTCATTCACCTGTCACATTGTATATTCAGTCCTAATTACAGGCAGCCTGTTATAGAGCAGGAGGAGCTGAGCAGATTGACATATAGTTTAATTGGAAATGTTCTAATATAACCTATAATTTATTCATTTAAATCCCGGGTTATGAGCTAAAGAGTCCAGTGGGTGGTCTTATTAGTGATTGACAGCCTTCCATGTATGGGTATAAATCGTTCAATCACTGAGTAGAACCACCCACTGGACTCTTAAAGGCTATAAACCTTCGGGGGCAATTTATTTTTATTTTTTTATCACTGCATTTTACACATTTTGGACAACAAATCATTTTTTCAGTTGGTCTTTTCAACTGTTTTTCCCCTACAGCTTTCACTTTCACTACATCTACAGTCTATTGCTCTCTGCCTCATGCTAAATTGTTGCAGAATATGTGAAGATATATATAGATATATATCTAGCTCATGTTCATACAGCGGTTACTACATTACACCTAAGGGCTGCTGCTATACACTACTGAGCTTCAGAGAAATTAGGTATTTGCATCTCCTGGGTTGAGTTTGATAGTAACTCTAAATTGCATAAGATAACTTACATAGTTATTTATGGAAAGCAGAAGTGGAATGACAATCAGATGGGCATGGGTTTTCTTACACAGTGGGGATGAAGGTCCCAATAATATTGAGTAGTCTACATGTATAATGCAGAATAGTAGTTTCAAGGCACAGTTCCAAGCCAGGCATATAACACACTACTAATATTCCCCAATAGCGGCGTATGGACAACATCAATGATGGAGGTTGTAGTACTCTTTCTCCATGTCTCTCTCTAAAGTCTCTCTGCAGAACCTTTAGAATGTAATGAGGTTACATAGCTGCATAGTACGGTTAACAAAAGATATAAGTCCATTAAGTTCAACCAAGGGATGGATGGGGATAGGAATTAGAGAAGACCCAGATTTCTACACATTAACACAAGCATTGTTATTTAATTTTAAGAAATCATCTAAGACCTTTTTCAAACTGCCCACAGACTATTCCACACATTAACAGTTCTCACAGTAAAGAAGTTTTGACGCTTCTGGAGACTGAACTTTTTCTTCTCCAGTCGGAGGCAGTGCCCCTTGTCTTTTAAGGGCATTTTACATAGAACAGCTTTTCACCATATTTTTTGTACGGCCCATTTATATATTTGTCTAAGTTAATCATGTCCTCCCTTAGACGTCTCTTCTAAAGACTAAATAAATGTAATTCTTTTAATCTTTCCTCAAAACTAAGAACCTCCATGCCCTTTATCAGTTTAGTCACTCTACTCTGTACCTTTTCCAGTTCCAGGGCATTCTTACTATGAACTGAGGCCCAGAACTGAACTGTATACTCTATGATTTTACTGACACCAAATTTATATATCAAAGCTTTTATTATTTTTTAATACGTAAAAAAAAAAGAAAAACGATTTCCATCTATAGAACTGTGTGAGGGCTCTTTTCTCAGGGCCAAAATCATCTGGTGAGACATGAAGTACAGAGAGGAGGTGGGGATGTTTTAATGAGAGGGCAGCTGTTGTATGCAGTCTACGTTACCACAGCCCCACATTACCACAGTCTGTCCTGTCCATCCCCTATGTCTCCTCATGGACTCCATTCCTACAGAGATTCAGCTGAAGATCTTATAAGCTGTATTCAGAGAAGGATGAGGCAGCTCTTTAGCTCAGTGTTGTGAAGTAACTTGTACTCCTGTGTGATTAGGACAGGTTTTGTGTGTACTAATAGGACGGCGGCCATTTTAGTCCTCTTAATGATTGCACCCTAGACAAAACGAGCCATTATAACTAATGAAAGGTATTTGGGAATGTGCCTATTATAAAGTAATATTATGTAACATTATGTTTAATTTTCTTAATGAATTGTAATTTTCTTAATTCCCGGAGAACCCTTTTAATGTGTATTGGAGTCTTTAGTGAGAATGAATTCACTAATACTGGTATGACTGCTGATACAAAAAGCTATTCCTATAGTACATCAATTATTACGTATGACAATAAGCTCTCCAAGTGAGTATACTGTCCTTCTGTCAAGTTGATGAAGATATGCAAATGATTCCTTCTTTGTCCTAAGGCTATCTATGCAAACGAACCCCGTGCATCATTGTGGTCGACACAGCTAGAGATGCGGGGCCATAATCTCTTCTCTGGACACCTGTCTCAAGGGGACAATGACGGGTACAGAGAGAGCTGAGCTCAGAAAGTGCATGTGCCTGCATACAGTCGTCACATAGTTATGCAGCAGGGCAGATGGTCCACCTTCTTGTGTAACATATGTCACATTAAATATCTAGCGATAAAGGGGTTTGCAGGGATTTGCAAAAGTGTAAAAACAATTCATAAATGTTTGATGAGTAAATAGTCCTTGAATGGCTGTCTGGCTGTTTTTGTTATTTTTGGACACCCTGTTCTTCTGGCACACGCCGCAAGTCGTACTTTGCCATTTCCGGCTTCAGGGCATGTCAGCAGTGCAGAATTCTTCTCTCGGTGCTTGCAATCCGTTCCCGCTGTGAGCAATCCCATTACACCTCCTAGTTCTATTAAGTCACTTATATGGACCACCTCCCGTTAGCCAGCTGACGTCTGCTTTTTCGGCACGGTTGTGCTGTTCAGGTGCAGAAGTAGAGATGGCTCATGTACAGTAAGTGATGTTATGCAAGATGACATGTGCATCGGCGGGGACAGACAGGAAACCTAACGTGTCAGGGTACTTTCACATGTGCGGCACCAATTCTCCGAATCTGGCACTGCAACCGTAATTCCCGCTGGCCCCATGAACCAAAGGGTCCATCAAAAATACAGAGTATTGGCCGGACAGAAACCGCTGCATGCTGCAGTTTGTGTCCGGCTGATTCCCGGCGTTCTCTGCCGGAACTGACTGCCGGATTACCCTGATGTGAAAGTAGCCTCAGACGTATAGCATGTGATCTACCACAACGGGGTATACTGGTGACATCACCATCTGGCTATATGGATGTCAGTGTGTGGAAAAGAGACTCGTCTATTATCAGTGCAAGTCACCTCTCCTGACATGTCTGGTTTAGTAACTGCTTGCACCCCCCCCCCCCCCCCCTCCTCTTGTAATAGCAATTGTGGAGCATCTATTATTATGACTGTATGTTGTGCCATTCCTTTGGCACATTATTCCTGCTAGAAGCTGCCAACAGAAGTTTGCAATGAAGGCCCAGCTGGGGGCGTGTCCCTGCATGGTCTGACACTGCCAGCACTGATTGGATAGTGTCAGACTGTGCTGCTTGTTCTGCTTGTTTCTTCCCGGGGTGAGGTTGATAAATAATAATGGCTGCATACATTAACATGATATTAAATTTAATCTTACAGATGATCTGTCCAATGTGTACAATAGTAAGAACACAATTATGACACAAGTAAAAGAGGACATGCCCATAGATGGAGGCTGAGCCTTCAGAGTAATTGCCTTCTTGTGGCCTCAGACATCTGAGATCAGAGGGTAATCCAGGTTAAGGAACGGATAAGGTCATTTATCAAACTGGTGTAAAGTAGAACTGTGCATAATGTCATATAGATTGTAATGGCGGGCACTCTATCATCTAGCATTGCATGGTGAGCAATCACATCACATCAAAAAAAAATCTGAAACAGTTGATATAACACTAATTGATATCGAAATATAAAAATAGCAATATACTGTCCACTCTGTCTAAATCCCCCGAAAATGTAAAACACGATTATTCCATAAATATAAGTTCATGTCCTTGTATCTCTCTCAGCCGTATTGAAGAATTATGCTCAATAATATAGTGCACAAGTACAAATATATATATATAAAAAAGCAACAACAATATGTAAAAAAATAATTGTAAAAAAATAAAAATAAATAGAAGATAAAAAAAGGTGTCCTTTGTATATCAATATCTCCTTTTGATATCAAATCACTGTTTATATTCCATATGGATAAGTTCACGATCTCTCCAATGATGAATGTGTGTTTGTTGTTGTGTCTAATAAACTTTATACATTTTATCATTTGCTTACTATTGGATGTGCATTAATAGGGTGGTTCTTGTGACTCTCTCCTGGGTCAGGCGTCTCTTATCTCTCCATTGATGTCATGTCGATATAACTGTTCAGTAGTATGCCGGTATCTTTCTGTAGCATTAGTAAATGGTGAATTTTATGCCGGTATCTTTTTATAGCAGTGGTAATTGGTTAGTTATATGAAAATGATACTACATACATTACCGCCCTGGACGGTTGCCTTCTCATATAGATGAGTTGTATTTGTTCTGTGTCTCTCCAGTTCTTTTGAATTCAGATTGGTCTGTACTGCGACCTCTCATCTACTCCCGCTCGGCGTGCTCGGCGTCCCACCTGGTTGTGTATCGTATTTGCCGTCTTGAATCCACTGAAGAAGGAGCACGTAAGCTCCGAAATGCATCTGGGCTTAATAATCTGGTTACAAGATGAAATAGAAATGACTATCTACTACTAAAATCTCCAACGCCAGTATAAATCCCAGCTGCCAGTGACGGATACAGAAGCCTCACATTGCAGGTGGACCGCCAGAGTAGCGGGAGATTCAAGCCGGCAAATACGATACACAACCACTGCTATAATAAGATACTGGCATAAAATTCACCATTTACTAATGCTACAGAAAGATACCGGCATACTACTGAACAGTTATATCGACGTGACATCATTGGAGAGATCGTGAACGTATCCATATGGAATATAAACAGTGATTTGATATCAAAAGGAGATATTGATATAAAAAGGACACCTTTTTTATCTTCTATTTTTCTATTCTTTATTTATTTTACAATTTAATTTTACATATTGTTGTTGCTTTTTAATATATATATTTGTACTTGTGCACTATATTATTGAGGATAATTCATCAATACGGCTGAGAGAGATACAAGGACATGAACTGATATTTATGGAATAATCATGTTTTACTTTTTTGGGGATTTAGACAGAGTGGACAGTATATTGCTATTTTTATATTTCAATATCAATTAGTGTTCTATGAACAGTTTTAGTTGCTATGTGGGGTAATAAATGATTGAAATGATATAATAACCTGTGTAATGTAGATTGCTCACCCTGTGATGCTAGATGATAGAGTGCCCGCCATTACAATCTATATGACATTATACACAATTATTTGGTATTAGGTGCACCTTGATCCCGAAATACAGGAAGGTGAGCCACTGGATTGATATATATATACCTTGTAAAGTAGAACTGGCTTAGTTGTCCATAGCAACCAATCAGATTCCACCTTTCATTTTTCACAGCTCCTTTGGAAGATGTAAGGAGGAATCTGATTGGTTGCTATGGACAACTAAGCCAGTTCTACTTGACAGCAGTTTGATAAATGACCCCATGAATATTATTGGCTTTGGCCATTCACAAATAAAACATTAGATAACCCGTCCTGCTTAACCTGAGCAGGGTCGTTGTGTAGGAGTGGTGGACATAAGGCTGTAGATAAACTCCTTGCTTCGTCTTGTAAAGAGCCAACAAATAAGCCAAATCATTCAGCAGTTTACCATTCATTCTTCTCACATGGTGCCCTTCAAAGAACACTAAATGAACCGTGCAAATAGATCGGTCATCAATATGTCTACCCGGGAGAAGTCCTTTACCATGTCAGAGCTGGAGGATCACAGGTTGCCCACCACTGCGCAGACAAAGGTGTAGAGCAGAGTAGAGCGGTTCACTTCGATGAGGCGCGCACAGGTGTAGGCACAACTAACAGGGACCCAGCTGATTAAAGGGGGTGCTCCATCTCTGACATATCAATAGGATGTGTCATCATTGTCAGATAGGTGCGGGCTCCACCTCTGAGACCTTCTCCTATCTCCAGAACCGGCCTTGAAAGCGAACGAGAGCGCAGCGGGCAAGTGAGGCCACTAGTGTTGAGCAAAGTGGACTTAGATCCGAATTTCAGGGAAAACTTGATTCACTGTGAAGCCGAATCTCCTCATGCTTCGTGGTAACGAATCGATTTTACCTGAAATGGGGTAAAAAAATAAAAAATAAAATCATAACTCGCCTGTTTGAGCGGGAAGAGCTGGCCGTCGCCATCTTGATTGAAGATCCCGCACAAAATACATCACCGACGTAATGATGTCGCTATATTTTGTGTTGGATCCTCAATCAAAATGACGATGTCAGGCTTTTTAAAAAAAATTATAGACCTTAATATAAATATCAGATGCCGCAATCAGCGATAAACGCGGCATCTGAGCGGTACAATGACCGTACAGTTCCCTGTCATTGCACGCACTACTTACAAAGAAATACACTTCATAACAAAGTTATTTATCACAAAACAGATTTTATTTTTATTTTTTATTCGGCAAAGCAGCCGAATCGAATTTTCAAGAACGTCGCTCATCTCTAGTGGCCTCCCTCCATTCACCGCTATGGGAGTTCCAAAAATAGCAGAGCGAGCACGCTCAGTGCGGCTGCTCTCTGTTCACTTCGGGGGCCCCCATACTTGAAATAGGAGGCATACCCTAGCGATACAATGTCTGAGATGAGACACCCCCTGTAAGGCTACATTCACACATTGTATTGTCTTAGTTTTGCCAGTAAATTCCCCCAAACCTCATGAAAAAAGGCAGTTTCATTACCAATGGGTGAATAGATCCTGCGCAAAGAAATTGTGGAGGGAAGGAGCCACTCGGGCGTCTTTAGACTGTGAATTACTTATGTTGTCCATGTTTTTTATCCTAGGTATTGCAAGAGAATCTCTAGATTTCAGCAGACAGGTGAGTCTCCTCTTCCGGATTTATTTGCTGTGCCTTCTTTTCATTTTACCTGGCGGGTCCATCCACCAGAGCAGTGCTGCTCCGTAAGCTCCATGCAGGCTGAGGCCTGCTCTATTTCTCACCTCCTGTAGGGTTTGCACACTTCCTTCATCTCCTGAAAGGTCAGTGTGCATGCACCTTAAAGGGCTTCTCTCAATTTAGCAAATTGCATTTATCATGTAGAGAAAGTTAATACAAGGCACTTACTAATGTATTGTGATTGTCCATATTGTCTCCTTTGCTGGCTGGATTCATTTTTCCATCACATTATATAATGCTTGTTTCCAGGAGTTATGACCACCTTACAGCGCAGATACAAGGTGGCCGGGATGGGAGCTGCTGCGCTGTGCGCGCTCTAATGGTCCCAGCCACTGGAGAGGCCAGTGCTTTCTCTTATGTTGTGCAAGCACGACCACTGCTGCTGGATTGCAGGGTGGTCGTAACCATGCAAACGAGCAGTGTATAATCAGAATGATAGATTATCAAGTCAGGCAATATGGCCAATCACAATACATTAGTAAGTGCCTTATTTTAACTTTGTCTACATGGTAAATGCCATTTGTTGGAGTGAGACAACCCCATGAAGCTTCTCCAGGGAATTTAAGACACCTTCACCTGTAGAACGGTGTCTCAGCAATTGGTTCTAGTTAGCTTGTTTTCTGCAAAGTTCTGCCATTGTCTTGTTTCCCTAAGACTACATTCACATGACCACATGATTCACATGAATTTGCGGATCCTCATAGCACGGATACCGGCTGTGTGAATGTAGCCGACCCTATGACAGAACTGCCTATTCTTGTCCACAATTGCGGACAAGAATAGGACATGCTCTATCTTTTTTGCGGGGCCGCGGAACGGATCTACGGATGCGGACAGTACATTGTGTGCTGTCCGCATCTTTTGCAGCCCCATTGAAATGAATATGGACCCAAAAATACGGTCATGTGAATGCACCCTTATGTTGTATTGACTTCTCCACCTGATTTCACCTAGTCCTTGTTTTGACCCCGTGCTGCTTGCCCTGACCTTCGGACTTCTTACTAGATTGCTCCTATGCATCCTGCCCTGACCTCAGTTTGTTTCTAGACTACAGTTTTGCCTGATATTTTGGTGCTCCTCACCGGTTTCTCTTGACCATGTGGGTCAACAGTCAATTGAACAGAGACTACGCCAAGAGGTAGCAGCCTGGTGGTTCCTCTGCAGCAGAGTCCAGGTCCCTGTATAGGGGTAAAGGGTGAAGACCAGGGGGGCCACTTAGACAACGCCTTTAGGAGATGCCCTAAGTAAAATCTGTTCAGTGGCCCTGCAGATCCATTTCCATAACAGTAATATTATTACACTCCAGAGGATGTCCCCTTGTTATGGTTACAGTCCAACGTATAATTAGGTCATTGGAGAGATCTCTGTATTGACCTCTGATATAGTTATTACATCTCCACCCATTTCATGTATTACTTTAGTTGTCCAACTTTGAGGCTGCTCTGCTATGTCTTCCTTGTGCACAGGAGCCCGACATTGTAGACAGTACTGCAAACCGTCACCTGTCAGAGGAAAGCTCGGGGATTAGTATTACTTATGGACAACAGGCAGCAGATAATCAGTATTTTCGCTGACTTCTCTTTGTATCTCTTGTTCTTCCACCTAGTGCAGCATGTCATGCCCAATAGCGAGCACACCCTATTTACATGTTTTTGGATTGTCATTTGCATAGATGATCCCAGCCATTCAAGATAGTTTTGCGTTTCCTTTCAAAGCAGCAACAGGCTTGAACATGTTGAGTGAAATGTGATTTCTGTTGTGGACACATTGTTAGGGTACGTTCACACATCAGACTGAACTCCTGCGTACATTCACGCAGTAGAAATTCGCAGATTTCTGCCACAGCACCACGGCCATTCAATGGGGTTGTGCAGGCAGTACATATTAATGATCAGGGGTGCATCTAGCCTTTCTGCTACCTGAGGCGAAAACTGAAATGACGCCCCCCCTCCCCCCCATGCCAAATTCTCAATCTACCCGCTTCCCTCCAGCCTTAGGCCTAGTTCACACGAACGTATGGCTTATATAGTTTTTTTTGCATTCCGTTTTTCCGTTCCGTTGAAAGATAGAACATGTCCTATTTTTGCCCACAAATCACGTTCCGTGGCTCCATTCAAGTCAATGGGTCTGCAAAAAAAAGAACACATACGGAAATGCATCCGTATGTCTTCCGTATCCGTTCCATTTGGCGGAACCATCTATTGAAAATGTTATGCCCAGCCCAATTTTTTCTATGCAATTACTGTGTACTGTATATGCCATACGGAGAAACGGAACAGAACAACGGATCTGTTAAAAACCGACCGCAAAACACTGAAATAGCCATACGGTAGTGTGAAAGAGGCCTTACAGTTAAAGGCATACTTGAAAAACATTACATATAGGCCTCATGCACATGACCGTATGTGTTTTGTGGTTCGTATGGCATCCGTTTTTTTTTTGCGGATACGTTATTTTTGCGGATCTATTGTAATAATGCCTATCCTTGTCCGCAAACTCGAAAAAAATAGGACATGCACAATTTTTTTTGCGGGGCAACGGAACGGACATACTGATGCGGACAGCAGACGGTGTGCTGTCCGCGTTTTTTGCGGACCCATTGAAATGAATGGGTCCGCATCCTATCCGCAAAAAAAACACGGAATGGACATGGAAACAAACAACGTTCGTGTGCATGTAGCCATAGTGCTACAAAACACACTGGTTAATATAGAGATACTGTTGAATATGCAGAGATAAATGCTTCCACAATGAAAGCACTCATTGCCCAAAGCCTTTGTGCTGCCTCCCACTTGTCCCTACCTTGTGCAATTGCCTCACCTCGCCTCATTACACTGCCCATCGTCTCCCTTGCCAAGGCGGCACAGTCTAATTACAAGTGCTCTGTCCATTCAAGTGGAGTGAGTACTTGTAATTACACTGCGCCACCAAGACTTCCAAGACAACGGGCAGTGTAATGAGCAGGAAGCAGCACTCACATGGAACGCCGCCTCCTCTTCAAACAGCTGATCGGTAGGGGTGCCGTCTGTCAGACCCACACCGATCAGATATGGATGACTTAGGGCTCATTCTGGCGACTGCGCCGTGTTTTGCGATCTGCAATTGTGTATCTGCAAAACACAGATGTCGACCGTGTGCGTTCTGCAATTTGTGGAACAAAACGGGCGCACCATTATAGAAATGCCTATGCTTGTCCGCAAAATCTTTTTTGCAGTGCCACGGAATGGAACTACGGATGCGGAGCCATTCATACGGTCGTGTGAATGAGCTCTTATCCTGAGGATAGGTTATCACTATATACTGCCTGTACAACTTCTTTAAGGCTTTTATGCCTGTTTTCTGGTGTAAAAAGAAGCAAATATGAGCACAAGCTGCCTTTTAAAAAAAAATAAAAATGTTTGGCTATGTACGCCATGATCACCACTTTCTACCAGGTAGAACAGACTTAAAGGGGTTATCCCATGACTAATGTAAAACATGAAATTTAGACATCATATAATATATGACCATCTCTTTCAAACAAAGCTAGAACCAGCCCTGTACCTGACATGGATCCAGAGATCTCCACAATCATTGCTCTGCTAGATTTATATCAAGCTGGCAGCTCAAGGGGAGTGTCTTCTCTGCTGCATCTCAGGGGGCGTGTCTCGGCTCTCCCTATCACAGCTCAGCGGCCATGTCTCAGCTCTCCCTATCACAGCTCAGGGGGCGTGTCTCAGCTCTCCCTATCACAGCTCAGGGGCCATGTCTCAGCTCTCCCTATCACAGCTCATGGGGCGTGTCTCAGCTCTCACTATCACAGCTCAGGGGGCGTGTCTCAGCTCTCCCTATCACAGCTCAGGGGGCGTGTCTCAGCTCTCACTATCACAGCTCAGGGGGCGTGTCTCAGCTCTCCCTATCACAGCTCAGGAGACAGTTGAAGGATATCACTGAGCATGTGCGGCCATCTCAGTGAGCCGGTCAAAGAAATAAGCAAAAAACAAACAGCAGGTGGCGCTATACAGATACATTTTATATAATAACTCAGTGGCTATACAACATTTTTAATTACATACATGCAATTACAGAAGAATTCAGATGAAGGTGCTGGTTTGAAAACTGTAGAATATTTTTTGTGGGATAACCTCTTTAACATAAATTACACCAGAAAACTAGCATAAACTAAACCTGGCAAGGTAGTATAGATTGAAGCTTCAGGCGCTTAGACCTCCTTCAATGTGCGAACATTATTAAAGGGTTTGTCCCATTGGAACAAATTATCCAGTATCAGGGGATTGTGGATTGGTGAAGGACAGGGGACCACGTTTCCTGTTTGAATGGAGCAGCAGACACACATGCATTTCCGCAGCTATATTCAACTGTATTGGACTACCAGGTACCTCAGTACAGGCGCTCACCTATCTCCCGCAGCCCCCTACAGCTGAATGGAGTGGCAGCTTGTGTGTCCTCTATTCCATTCAAACTGGGCAACATTGGCCTCTATTCTGATGATTGGTAGAGGATGCAGCAGTCGGACCCCCGGTGATCAGACACCTATCGATAAGTTGTTGTAATGAGACAAACCCTTTAACATACAGTATTTGTAACCCAGCTGAATGTACGGCATGTGACTGATGATACGCAAGTTAGTTTGCAGAGAAAACTACATGTGATGAATGTAGGTGAAGTCATCCATCACGGGAACAAGAAAGAGAAGGTACAGTCACATGCACAACAGGGCCTAGGAAGAAATATCAATACAGTAAGCCAAATGAAAAGTTGCTTTTAGGCTACGTCTAGACGACGACATTTGTCGCGCAACATTTTGTTGCACCAATGTCGCGCAACAATTTTTATAATGGCAGTCTATGGTGTCTCACTGCAACATGCAACATGCTGCGACTGCGACGCAACAGTCGCAGAAAATCCATTCGAGATGGATTTTTCGGCGACTGTTGCGTCGCAGTCGCAGCATGTTGCATGTTGCAGTGCGACACCATAGACTGCCATTATAAAAATTGTCGTGCGACATTAGTGCAACAAAATGTTGCGCGAAAAATGTTGCGCCCTATCTGTTGCGCGACAAATGTCGTCATGTAGACGTAGCCTTATAGTTCTCTGAAAAACAGTTGTTGAACAAATCTTGGAAAATCCTATTAAAGGGGTTGTCCAGGACTAGAAAACCTGGCTGCTTTCTTCTAAAACACAGAGCCACCCCTGTCTATGATTTGTGTCTGGTATTGCAGCTCAGCTCTATTGGAGTCAGTGTGGTAGAGCTGCAATACCATACTCAACCTGTGGACAGGGGTGGAGCTGTTTTTGGCCATGTTTTTTGATCCCAGACAACCACTTTAACATGATATAATATGATTTTCTCTATGGCTGTGGTCCCTCCTGTCCTCTCAATCTTTCACATGTTGCAAGAAAAAATAAAAAATAAAAAAAGACAATTCAGCTCACCACCATCATAGTCACTTCCCGATTTCACCAGCTGATTCCCAAGGAGTAGTGAAACCTGTTTTAGCCTCATTTACACAAATCCAATAAAAAGATGCATCCAGCACACTTCTCCATACTACTCCCTCCTCTTTATTGTTCTATATTAAAAACATCATCATGGTGCATCATGTGTCCTTCCTCGCGGCCATGAAGAAGGACACGAGATGTGTCCAAACCATGTCGCCTTTTTTCACTTCTCAATCTTTCACCCCTGATTTCTCTTGGAGTCCTCCATAGTCCAACAGATGTTCCTACCACCTTTGTAGAGTGATTTATTTACTATTAAGGGAACAACCACTCGGTGCAGTCGTGTAGCATTTGGAACGCGGCTGTGCTAGGATCATGGGCCACACCGGCACTAAAACTAATAAGACCGCACTGTTTCAGCCAGTCTGCAATACCGCACGCCCATTAACAATGCAGACCAGCTAAATGGTGCGGTCTCTTAAGTTTAATTTGGGCCAGACGCAGCCCATTTTGCTACGCGGTTCTTGATCACAGCGTGGGGCATCCTAAACACCACACGACCGCTCTGTATGGCCATACCTTTAGGGTCAGGTTTCTACATGCAGTTTTGGAAGCCAAAATCAGGAGTGGATCATAAAAGGAGAGAAAGTATAAAGGGCAGGTATGACCTCCTCTTTTTTGAATTCACTCCAGTGCAGGCCGGAATCAGGGCTGCAAGGCTGGATGGAGGCCTGGCATGACTGGGGCTTGGAGGGAGAGGATTCGGGATTACGAAGGGTTAAGGAGGAAGGATAGTGACGGAAGGGATGGAGGTGTGGCTAAGGGCATAAAAGGGATAGCAAGGGCGGGAAAAGGGGCCATTTTGTGAGGACAGCAGTGTGGCAGCACCCCCTGCCCACCCACCCCTTTGTTTTAATTTTTATTTTGGCGGCTGTTTGCCTGGGTTAGGTGGGGGTGCTTGAGTGTTTCTTAGTGTTGGTGTTAGCCCGGGGGTAGCAAGTGGATTACGGATGGTCCGGCAGTGATTGGAGGGTAAACTTTGTCATAGCGGCCTGGTGGAGGTGGTGGGTCCTTGGAGTTGGTGGTTAGAGTGGCTCTGGCGTGGTGGGGAGGGAGCCAAAGGAGGCTCTGGACTCCACAGGTACTGGTTTAAGGTGTGATATGGTGGGTAGCAGCCCAAGTTGGTTGCCCTTGGTTACCGATTCCTGCCT
Source organism: Bufo gargarizans (assembly GCF_014858855.1). Taxonomy (NCBI): domain Eukaryota; kingdom Metazoa; phylum Chordata; class Amphibia; order Anura; family Bufonidae; genus Bufo; species Bufo gargarizans. The sequence goes on from NC_058083.1 coordinate 477,826,028, forward strand.
CTGAGCTGGCGTTTATCGGCTAGAGGTAATTTAACTGAGGGCGAGGTCAGTTATCTGTCATTTATGGGGCTCCAAGGATTCTCCCCGTGTTGGCATTCATGGGTGCTTGGTAAGGTTTTAGGGCGAGGCCTTCAGGTGGGAAGGCCAAGGGTTAAGTTATGTATTTATGATATTTATTTGTATTTATGTTATTAATAAAAGGCTGCTGTGGCCATATAATCCACTTGCTGAGTCTGTCACTATTGGGGGGGGGGGGAGTTTAAGAGGTAAGCGACTCGACAATACGCCGGTCATGGTTTTGGCTTCCAAAACTGTATCAGGAATCCTGACCATGTGGCCATACCCTAAGGCTGGAAACCTGACCATGTGGCCGTACCCTAAGCCTCTGTACTCACTGCCATGGTCCTATTCTGTCAAGTTCTGCCCTGACAGATCCATTATAAGTGAATGGGACCTGAAGGACCCATGACAGAACAGTTATAAATGGACCCATCATGGATCCTGTAGAAACAGAACCAACGATGCCACGGTAAACCAAGCTGTTTGTTCATAATGCATCTCACACGACAGCATACTGTGTCTTCATTATTTGCTTACTTTGGCTCCATGTCTCTCCTGAAACCTCTACGTTACAAGGAAATATAGTGGATGAGGAGGGAATGCAGTTCTCCAAGCTGGGTCTTGTCCTATTTCCTTGGGGAAATGGGTGGAGAACTCTTGGCATAGTCCTTCTTGTTGGTAAACAGCTTCAGGACTGAGTATTAACCTCTTCTGTGCAGCCATATAGCGCTAACAGCATATGGGAATCACAGAAGATCATTTTCTGCATATAAACACCATACATATATTATACAGGTAAAATGACACAAACCATTCTGATATTTATCTGGTAGCACAAGCTGCACAACCCATTAGTTGACTTCTCTGACACTTTCTCATCTGTGGTTTCGTTGGAAGCTCATATTCATTCTGGCCGTGCTGTGATGGATGTAAGCTTTCTATGCACTGGATTCACTGAACAGGTGGCTCACTTAAAAACAAACAACAACAAAAAAACACATTTTATTAAAGTAGTTTTCTGGGAATAAAAAATTGATGACCTGTTTTCAGTATAGATCATCAATAGCTGATCGGTGGGGATTCGACTCCTGGCACACCTCCAATCAGCAGTTTTAAGAGGCTACCCACAGCACAGCACTGTACATTGTATAGTGGCAGTGCTTGGTATTGCAGCCCAGACCCATTCACTTGAATGGGACTAAGCTGCAAATAGGCCACTTGACCAATGAACATGACCACCCTGGCCTGGGAATAGGTTGCAGCGCTCACTGGTTTTCCGCAGTCTTTTCAAATCTGTCTGCAATAGTGTCAAGATGGTCACAACTCAGTGCTCCCTCTGATTCTGTTCAGAGCCACTGGATGGGGACCACTGGTATACAGTATGGTCACAGAGGGTTAAAAATGATTTTAAAAAAAGCCATACTCACCCCCACTCAGAAAATGCCTGGAGATGCCTTCTCAGCCAATCACTGGCCATACCAGTGACCTGCCTCAGCCAATGATTGGCAGAGTGGGCTTTTCTTGGCATTTTCTTTGTGTTGAGCCTGGTTCAGGAAGCAGAGACCAGCGCAGACCGGAGCAGCATCAGAACAACAGTTGCAGGGGATCAGTTAGAGGGAGTATGGCTTTTTCTTTATTCTCAGGGATGAACCTAACCTTTTTGCTACCTGAGGCGAAAATTGAAATGGCGCCCACCCCATTGCCAAATTCTCGACCTAACCCCTTCCATCCAGCTCTACTGTTAAATACATACTTAGAAAACATTACATGCAGCATTACAAAACATACAGGGTAATACAGCGCCACATACTTCTTACATCCAGAAATCTACTACTCATCTTCACTTTTCGGACCAGACTGCCATGATGACTTCTTTCAGTCAACTCTTGTCTCTGTAGAGTTTAACACACAGACATCTTAGTTTCCTACTTTTCCATCCTGCTACTCCCAATACTGTGCCCACTGTGCTCCCTCATACTATAGTACAGTAATGGATAATCCTCCTGAAAATACTTATAGCACACAGACAGTGCCTTCTAATTATTGAAGTTGTATATCGAGAGATAAGCACTTTCACAATGGCAACGCTCACCAACCACTGCCCTGCTGCTGCCCCTCACTTTTCCCTAGGTGGTGCCGCCTGAAACAATCGCCTCACATCGCCTCATTGGCTGTGCACCCCTGTTTATTCTTGAAGGGTAACTGTCATGTTTTCATAAAAAAATTTTTTTTGCATATGTTACTGTTTCAGCAGCATTATGCATAAAGCAATCTTTAGGTTCTTCACATACCACTGTTTTCCTTGAGTTTTTCCCTTAGTTACGGCTGTTTAAACATTTACAATATGAGGACCTTCTCAAGATGGCTCCTTTGCCAGTTCTCTGAGGCCAAAACTACATTCCCTCACTCCACATACACACTTGCTGTAGTCAGCAGCTCCCTGCCAGCCAATCAGATTGGATTACTGAGAGACACGCCTCCTCACTCTGAAGCCTGATGCAAGCATGCAGTGTGAAGGACCGCCCCTCTGTCTTCTGTTTATACTAAAAGGAAGACAGACAAGTCCTAGCAACGGTCTTTTAAGGGAGCAGTGGAAAGTGATAGGACTGCTCACTGGAGTCTTAAGTAGGGTCGACATCTTTCCCAGCCCTGTCAATCTCATGCCGGCACAGCTGCTCTGGGTAGCTACCACAAGCTCAGAGGCAATGGTTGGAGTTCACGAGCAGCAACTGTTCATGCGTGGCCACCCAAAAGCATATGGGTGCATGTGCAGTCGCTGCTCTAGTAGTGGAGGTGCATCGAGCTGCAGAGGAGAGTGGAGAGGATTGGAGCGGTTGTAGCAGTAATAGGCATAGTAGTCACTCAGGGTAGCAGTCCTCTCTTTCTGGCGCTCCCCTGGAAGGGCGGTGCAGTGATGAGAAGGGCGCATCTCTCTATCTATCAGGCACTTCCTAGCTTTGGGAATCCTCCTGCCTAGTGTTGGTTCAGGGTGCCATTGTTGGTGTTAGGTTTTAAGCCTCTGCTTTTGTGCCGCTACTCAGAGTGGTGGCACAAGCGTGAAATGTACAGGGCCTTTCTAAATGTCAGGCGTCTCACTGGTGAAGAACTCTTGCTAATGAGGCGAATCAGTTCATTAGAATTCACTGATCCCTACACTTTAGCATAGAATTTAAATGAATAAATTACAAGTGATACTGAATCTTTTCCCATAAAACTATATATCAATCTGCTCAGCTCCTCCTGTTCTGGACCTTGTTGTCCATAGTTTTTAACACACCGTAAGACATATGTGGTCTTCTTAAACTATTTTCCCAATCAAAACACGCGGAGAGGTGGTATTTAATTTGGCAACAAAGTCAAACTAGAAGCAAAAAATATTTGATATACAGTCGCTGCTGCATCAGCACCTGCACATACAGACCATTTCGTAGGACTTCTGCCTGGTAACTATATTGCTTTATGTTGTAGATAAAAACCGAAGATTTCAGTGACACGTTGCAGTCTGGAATACCCCATCGGCCATGCCATCTTTCTCAAGGGTCCATAATGGGTGGAGGGCAAATGCCTGGGGTAAGTCACTCGTCATATTCCACTCTCTCCATTTTTATTCCCTTGCCTTCCCTCTAGTCATTGTGGAGAGCCTTGTCGGTTCAGGAGGGCTACTGGTTCTCATCACAGAGATCGTGTGGGTGTCTGGAGACTTATTTTCAGGCACTGCTCCATTGAGAAAAAGCATGCAAATTAGCTTACATCACCCAAACCAGAAACTTGGGTGTAGACTAATGTTTCAGGTTCCTTGCCCCTCTGGCTGGATAAGATGCCTTAGGAGAAGCTCAGAGAAGGTACTTATTGAAGAGACTTGGAAGGTATTTTCACCAGCATTACAGCCATATGACTGCCATCTGTCATACTTAAAGGCGTGTCCACAGAATAGGGGATATGTATCTGACTGGCGGAGGCCTGACCGCTGGGACCCTGACGATCATGAGAATGGGGGCCTGTGACACCCATATGTGCTGCCGCTCCATTCAACCCTATGAGGCTGCCAGAGATAGTTGAGCACTTGTACTCTGGTAGTCCCATAGAGTTAAATTGGGGCGGACGTGCATGTGTGCCTGCCTCTCCATTTAAACTGGGGGAATACCAATCCATGTGGTCGGACCCACACCAATTAGATACCCATATCCCTGTGGACAGGATATAAGTTGTTGTAATGTGACACTCCTTTTAAGAGGAATCTAAAGAGGTCTTAGAAAGAGGACTGAACCCCTGGGTAAGAATTTTTTTGTGTGTCAGGCAGAGTGTTTTTTTTTTTTTTTTCTCCCCAGGGTTATACTTTATATATGATGTGACCAGAGACAACAGGACAGGCTTCTTCTCCTAAGGACAAACCCTAAAGGGCTTTTCTGGGAGGAGAATATAGATGACATCAGATTAGTTGGTCCAACTCTGGGCACCCCCAGCCAATGTTTAAAGAGGCCATGGCACTACATTGTATAGCTGCTGTGGTTGGTTTTGCAAAAGGAGCACTAGGTACTTGTCTATCTTAAAACCAGTAGCAGGTTGCCCCATGATTTGGTAGGTTGCGACCCCATCACCTGTCTGCTGTAGGACCTTACAGTATTTTGGCTCATTCCATCTAATGGTGAAACCCAATTGTGAGAAGAATAACTTTTTTCCTTCCTGCAGGATATGACATCTTTGCATTCCCTTCAACAACTAGTATTGGTCCCCAGCCACTTACAGTCAGCTTCGCCGTTCCTGCTCACGCAGTCACAGCCCGTCCAGCAAGGTAATATTCATGGCTTACCATACATTTGCTGTTTTATGGTATACAGTCTGTTGTTTCCTTTCATGACCCGTTTCTGGCTGGCCGAATTGCTATAGGTTTTTTTTTTTCAGAAAAATGTCTGCACCTAGGAGAACTACTGCACCTCATGTATTTCCAGTACTGAGAACCTTGCAGGCATTATGACAGTAGCTGCTGTAATCTGCTGGCTTCAGGTTTAGTGGCCCTTTAAGGAGGACTCAGTTGTCAGAATAATGACTACCGTCACACGCAAACAGGGAAAGTGCAGGCCTAAACTGCCCAGACCCACTATCCCTACCTACTTGCATAATCATCCTAGGCAGTGACCCACAACTGGGCGACAGTCCCTATACTGCAATATGTTAAGGGTGACACACAACCAGGGACAAAGGAACGAGCGAGCATGGAGAGAGTAGTCGTGCGGATAATGGTCAAAAGCCAGTCGGTAGAGTACAAGTAACACCAGAGGCAAACGAGAAAACCGAAACACACCAAAGAGTCAGAACCAGGAGATCAATACGATCCCAAACACCAGAAGCCAGCTACATAGTGACAAAGTCCAATGCAGAAATGCAAAGCCAGGGGAGTCTTCAAAATGCAAGGAACAGTAGGGAACAGGGGAAGAAGCTGCTCATGCTGGTGTGTCTGCACGCCGGGTGGAGCTGCCTCCCCCATGCATTCTGATGTTTGGGAGCCCCGGAGCACTTCCTCATTGGCCCGGGACTCCGACGTACTGAGGCAGCAGCAGCCAGGGGAGCCATGTCATCAGCTCTCACGACATGTGAATTATAGTAAATACCTGTATAGCACATACATTAACAATTTTGGATCATTTCCTCAGAACTCTGCATTGCGTCGTTTCTCTATTATCCTTCCCAGTAAAAGTGAATAAATTAACAACTGGGTGTTGCCTGTTGGAGGTGTATCACTACACACTGCGATGGTGTCCAATTGGTGCTGACTGTGTACGGCTATACAGTGACAAGGGAAATGGTAACTGACAACTAGCTGTCAATTTATTATTACATTTCTAGGAGTAACAACAGAGGAGCGGCTCAACGAAACGTTATAAGCAAAAATCCTCCAGAATTGTTATTTTATGGGGAATATATTTACTAAAATAGACACGCCAGGAGAGACCGCTGGCCCTCTAAGGAACCTGTCATCAACTTTATGCTGCCCATACTAATAGCAGAATAAAGTAGAGACCGGTGAGATGATTTCAGCGCTCTGTCATTCCAAAGTTTAAAGTAAGTGGTTGCCGAGAACCAAGTTCACAATCATTGCAGACTGGGCCTGGAAAAGAGTCACGGCCACCTGAGAAGAGTCCTGGTTATTCATGAATTCCTGCTCTCCTGCCCACCTGCTGATGGCTGACAGTCTTCTACCTAGTTTTCTCCCTTTCTCTCTAGGAGAGACCTGCCAATCATCAGCAGATGGCGAGAGAGCAGGAGATTAGGAATAACCAGGACTCTTCTCAGGTAGATTTGACTCTTTTCAAGGCCTGGGCTGCAATGATTATGATGCTGGTTCTCAGCAACCACTTACTATTAGCTCATGAGTGATACACGGCTGAAATCAGCATTTCTGTAACTAATGTATGATGCCCTCAGTGAGGTCAGCATAAAGTTGATGACAGGTTCCCTTTAAATTAAACGCTCACCTTCATGGAACTCAATGAGGTATATATGCCTATAATGTGCCTAAAGCTAGATGGTGGGGCTTAACATCCAGGGGAACATGAAAACAGTATAATACTTGATGCAGAAGGTAATTAAAAGTACTCACATCTGCGTATGCTGCACGCGGCTTAGTATCTGTCATGCATAAGGCGGCTGTAGCTGTCAAATAAACATCTGTGATAGGCAGACATTAATAGTTGAAAGTTGGGTTAATATGGCTGCTCTGCCAATGCACACAGACTCACTAAATATTTATTTAAACTATACAAACATTTTTCTGGCACACAAAAAAAAATATATTATATATCAAGATAATGCAACGAGTTGTGAAAAGGATAATCTCAAGATTTGTATACTTCTCATATCCGCTTAAGGCCTCATGCACACGGCCGTGCTGTTTTTGGCGGTCCGCAAACCCCGAATCAGCAAAAAACGGAAGCCGCCCGTGTTGCCTTCCGCAATTTGAAGTGAATGGGTCTGCATCCGAGCCGCCAAAATGGTGGCTCGGATGCGGACCCAAACAACGTCCGTGTGCATGAGGCCTAAAGGGCATCTGTCAGCAGATTTGTACCTATGACACTGGCTGACCTGTTACATGTGCGTTTGGCAGCTGAGGCATCTGTGTTGCTCCCATGTTCATATGTGCTCTTATGGCTGAGAAAAATGATTTTTTTGATCATATTTAAATGATCCTCTAGGAGCAACGCGGGCGTTGCTGTTACACCTACAGGCTCAGCTCTCTCTGCAACTGCTGCCCACTCTGCACTGTGGTTGACAGGACCAGGCGGTGTAAATGTCATCACACCCGACCCTGTCAATCAAAGTGGAGAGGAAGCAGCATAATTTTCTATATTTCTGCATAAAATTGACCTAAAACTACATCAGATTTTCACGGAAGTCCTAAAAGTAGATAACCAAGTCAAACTAATGAGTCAAAAATATTAGACTTCGTTATTGAGGAAAATGATCCGATACCACATTTCTGTGAGTGGCAAAAGTATGTGAACTTTTAGGATTAGCATATAATCTGAAGGTGAAGTTAGTGTCAGGTATTTTCAATCAATGGGATAACAATCAGGTGTGAGTGGGCGACCTGTTTCATTTTAAAAGCAGGGATCTACCAAAGTCTGATCTTCACAACGCATGTTTGTGTTAGTGTATTATGGCATGAACAGAAGAGATTTCTGAGGACCTCAGAAGAAGACTTGTTGATGCTCATCAGGCTGGAAAAGTTTACAAAACCATCTCTTAGAGTGTGGACTCCACCGAAACTCAAAACTGTTATTATCCTCCCCAAGAGTGGTCGACCAACAAAGATCATACCAGGTGCAAGCCGTGTAATAGTCCGCCAGGTTACAGAGGAACCCAAGGTAACTTCTAAGGGATTAAAGGCCTTTTCACATTATCCACATCAGGAGGACACTGAACAACAACAGTGTGCGTGACAGGATTGCATGGAGGAAGCTACAGCCCTCCAAAAAGAACACTGCTGTCCATCTGCAGTTTGTTAAACATCACCTGAACAAGCCAGAAAGCTATTGGAACAATGTTTTTTTTTTTTTTTTATGGAGGATACCAAAATTAAACTTTTTGTTTTAAATGAGAAGCATTATGTTTGGAGAAAAGAAAAACACTGCATTTCAGCATAAAAACCTCATCCCATATGTGAAGCATGGTGGTATATCATGGTTTGAGCCTGTTTTGCTGTATCTGGCCCAGGACAGCTTGGGTTGAAACTGTTTTGCCTGGAGGAATGGACTAAAATTCCTCAGAGCCGATGTGCAGGACTAAGCTACAATCACCGGAAACGTTTAGTTGCAGATACTGAAACCAAAGGTTCACATACTTTTGCCACTCACAGATATGTGATACTGGATCATTTTCCCCAAAAATAAAATAAAAAATGACCAAATCTAACAGTTTTAATTTGTTTGATTTGGTAAACTTTTATCTACTTTTAGGACTGACGTAGTTTTAGATTATATTAATGCAGAAATTTTGAAGGGTCCACAAACTTTCAAGCACCACTGTGCTTCTTTAAGGGTACTTTCACACTACCGTTTTTCTTTTCCGGTATTGAGTTCCGTCCTAGGATCCGTTTTATCCTAATGCATTCTGAATGGAGAGCAATCCGTTCAGTATGCATCAGGAGGTCTTCAGTTCAGTCACTGTATGGTTTTTGGACAGAGATCCGGCCCTAAGTGTTCCGGAAAAACAAGCATGCGCAGACCTTCAAAAATGTGAAAAAGATAAATACCAGATCCGATTTTTTTTGGGATGACAACCAGAGAGAGACGGATCCGGTATTGCAATACATTTGTGAGACGGATCCGTCTATAAAGAGTATCCGTTTGCATGCAGATTGCAGGATCCGGCAGGCAGTTCTGGCGACGGAACTGCCTGCCGGAATCCAGCGACGCTAGTGTGAAAGTACCCTTAGTCATACAGATGTTACGCCAAAGCATGGTCTGATGTGATAACTACAAATAGCGGAAACCATATGAAAGGATCACTGCCCACTTATGGTGGTTGAAGATCTGTATGCAACCATTTCAGAGCCTCCACTGCAAATTCCATCATATTTCATGGGAAATATTTCAGGCAGAGTGTCGTGGCTTCTCTGAATGATGATCTCTCTGGTACATAAATTGGTTTGCACTAGAACTAAGGCTGGTAGTGGCTTTTTTTATTTTTTTTTACATATAGCAAGGTTTCCCTTAACCACTTTAACCCCGCTAGCTGAAACCCCCTTAATGACAGAGCACTTTTTACACTTCTGCACTACACTACTTTCACCGTTTATTGCTCGGTCATGCAACTTACCACCCAAATGAATTTTACCTCCTTTTCTTCTCACTAATAGAGCTTTCATTTGGTGGTATTTTATTGCTGCTGACATTTTAACTTTTTTTGTTATTAATCGAAATTTAATGGTTTTTTTGCAAAAAAATGACATTTTTCACTTTCAGCTGTAAAATTTTGCAAAAAAAAAACGACATCCATATATAAATTTTTCGCTAAATTTATTGTTCTACATGTCTTTGATAAAAAAAATAATGTTTGGGCAAAAAAAAAAAATGGTTTGGGTAAAAGTTATAGCGTTTACAAACTATGGTACAAAAATGTGAATTTCCGCTTTTTGAAGCAGCTCTGACTTTCTGAGCACCTGTCATGTTTCCTGAGGTTCTACAATGCCCAGACAGTAGAAAAACCCCACAAATTACCCCATTTCGGAAAGTAGACACCCTAAGGTATTCGCTGAGGGGCATGGTGAGTTCATTGAACTTTTTATTTTTTGTCACAAGTTAGCGGAAAATGATGATTTTTATTTTTATTTATTTTTTTCTTACAAAGTCTCATATTCCACTAACTTGCGACAAAAAATAAAAAATTCTAGGAACTCGCCATGCCCCTCACTGAATACCTTGGGGTGTCTTCTTTCCAAAATGGGGTCACTTGTGGCGTAGTTATACTGCCCTGGCAATTTAGGGGCCCAAATGTGTGAGAAGTACTTTGCAATCAAAATGTGTAAAAAATGGCCTGCAAAATCCGAAAGGTGCTCTTTGGAATGTCCCTTTGCCCACCTAGGCTGCAAAAAAGTGTCACACATCTGGTATCGCCGTACTCAGGAGAAGTTGGGGAATGTGTTTTGGGGTGTCATTTTACATATACCCATGCTGGGTGAGAGAAATATTTTGGCAAAAGACAACTTTTCCAATTTTTTTATACAAAGTTGGCATTTGACCAAGATATTTTTCTCACCCAGCATGGGTATATGTAAAATGACACCCCAAAACACATTCCCCAACTTCTCCTGAGTACGGCGATACCAGATGTGTGACACTTTTTTACAGCCTAGATGCGCAAAGCGGCCCAAATTCCTTTTAGGAGGGCATTTTTAGACATTTGGATCCCAGACTTCTTCTCACGCTTTCGGGCCCCTAACATGCCAGGGCAGTATAAATACCCCACATGTAACCCCATTTTGGAAAGAAGACACCCCAAGGTATTCCGTGAGGGGCATGGCGAGTTCCTAGAATTTTTTTTTTTTTTGGCACAAGTTAGCGGAAATTGATTTTGTTTGTATTTTCTCACAAAGTCTCCCTTTCCGCTAACTTGGGACAAAAATTTCAATCTTTCATGGACTCAATATGCCCCTCACGGAATACCTTGGGGTGTCTTCTTTCCGAAATGGGGTCACATGTGGGGTATTTATACTGCCCTGGCATTTTAGGGGCCCGAAAGCATGATAAGAAGTCTGGAATATAAATGTCTAAAAAGTTTTACGCATTTGGATTCCGTGAGGGGTATGGTGAGTTCATGTGAGATTTTATTTTTTGACACAAGTTAGTGGAATATGAGACTTAGTAAGAAAAAACAAAAACAAAAACAAACAAAAAATTTCCGCTAACTTGTGCCCAAAAAAATGTCTGAATGGAGCCTTACAGGGGGTGATCAATGACAGGGGGGTGATCAGGGAGTCTATATGGGGTGATCACCCCCCTGTCATTGATCACCCCCCTGTCATTGATCACCCCCCTGTAAGGCTCCATTCAGACGTCCGTATGATTTTTTACGGATCCACGGATACATGGATCGGATCCGCAAAACGCATACGGACGTCTGAATGGAGCCTTACAGGGGGTGATCAATGACAGGGGGGTGATCAGGGAGTCTATATGGGGTGATCACCCCCCTGTCATTGATCACCCCCCTGTAAGGCTCCATTCAGACGTCCGTATGATTTTTTACGGATCCACGGATACATGGATCGGATCCGCAAAACGCATACGGACGTCTGAATGGAGCCTTACAGGGGGGTGATCAATGACAGGGGGGTGATCAGGGAGTCTATATGGGTGATCACCCCCCTGTAAGGCTCCAGTCAGACGTCCGTATGATTTTTTACGGATCCACGGATACATGGATCGGATCCGCAAAACGCATACGGACGTCTGAATGGAGCCTTACAGGGGGGTGATCAATGACAGGGGGGTGATCAGGAAGTCTATATGCGTGATCACCCCCTTGTCATTGATCACCCCCCTGTAAGGCTCCATTCAGACGTCCGCATGTGTTTTGCGGATCCGATCCATGTATCAGTGGATCCGTAAAAATCATACGGACGTCTGAATGGAGCCTTACAGGGGGGTGATCAATGACAGGGTGGTGATCAATGACAGGGTGGTGATCAATGACAGGGAAGTGATCAGGAAGTCTATATGGGTGATCACCCCTCTGTCATTGATCACCCCCCTGTAAGGCACCATTCAGACGTCCGCATGTGTTTTGCGGATCCGATCCATGTATCAGTGGATCCGTAAAAATCATACGGACGTCTGAATGAAGCCTTACAGGGGGGTGATCAATGACAGGGGGGTGATCAATGACAGGGAAGTGATCAGGAAGTCTATATGGGTGATCACGCCTCTGTAATTGATCACCCCCCTGTAAGGCTCCATTCAGACGTCCGCATGTGTTTTGCGGATCCGATCCATGTATCCGTGGATCCGTAAAAATCATACGGACCTCTGAATGGAGCCTTACAGGGGGGTGATCAATGACAGGGGGGTGATCAATGACAGGGGGGTGATCAGGGAGTCTGTATGAGGTGATCAGGGGTGATCAGTGGTTCATAAAGGGTTAATAAGTGACAGGGGGGGGTGTAGTGTAGTGTAGTGGTGTTTGGTGCTACTTTAGTGAGCTGCCTGAGTCCTCTGGTGGTCGATCCAAACAAAAGGGACCACCAGAGGACCAGGTAGCAGGTATATTAGACACTGTTATCAAAACAGCGTCTAATATACCTGTTAGGGGTTAAAAAAAATCACATCTCCAGCCTGCCAGCGAGCGATCGCCGCTGGCAGGCTGGAGATCCACTCTCTTACCTTCCGTTCCTGTGAGCAGGAAATCTCGCGTCTCGCGAGATGACGCATATATGCGTCGCTGAGCGCAGGGCTGCCACCTCCGGACCGCAGATCTGCATTAGGCGGTCCGGAGGTGGTTAAAAGGGTTGTCCCACAAAAATATTCTACATTTTTCAAACCAGCACCTGGATTGGAATACTTTTGTAATTGCAATTAAAAATGTTGTATACCCACCAAGCTAGTCAATAAAATGAGTGTATAGCGCCACCTGCTGTTCTTTTCCTCATTTCTCCATCCACCCTACTGAGGTGGTCGCACATGCTCAGTTTGAATCTTCAACTGTCACTAGTCGTATCTTGTGTTAGAAGATATGGCAGTTACAGGGAAAGAGTTACAGCAGAAAAGACACTCCCCCTGAGCTGTGATAGGGAAAGAGCTACAGGAAAGGCTGTGCCCTTGATAGGACACGCCCCCTGAGCTGCTAGCCTGAAATAAATCTAGAAAACAATTGCAGCAATGGATGTGGAGATCTCTGAATCCATGTGAGGTACAGGGCTGGTTCTAGCTTTGTTAGGAAGAGATTATCTTGGACTATATGATGTCTTATTTTCATTTGTACTTTAAACATTGCATAACCCCTTTAATAACTGGAGCAGACATATTATCTACTACTACTAGTACTACTACATATTACCTAACTACTGGAGCTGACATATTAATTAAGCCAAGCTCAGGCATGAAGGTGCACATTTACATTGCAAATGTCTTCACTATATTCAAGTGAATAGGTTTTTCCCATTCAGATCTTCCAGGAGATGATACTACTGCAATCATTTAAGGGTGAGATGCTATAAATGAAAATGCAAAGCAATGCTACCTTTCCTACCCATTGACTTGAATGAGGACAAAAGGAAATATAGTAAAACTGTACTGTAGTCTAGAACCTGTTTTTATGGGAATTCCCACAAACGTTGCACTTCGAGCTGTTATCCTCCTCTTTGTGCGGTTGTCACCCTCGGGGCAGTGGTCAGCACTATGGGAGGCAATCTGGGCAAAGACTTTCCAGTAGAAGGGAGACAGGGGGCTTTCTGTATGCCTGGAGCAAGCTCTCGGTTTCTGATGTAATGTCATGTGAATTGTATATTTAGAAGAAAAAAAAAATAACTTTTTTGTGCTTTCAGTTATGATATATCTTATGTATGTATTGTGTTATTAGCTTACGTGATTGCTGATGTGTGTGTGCAAAACATAGATGCATCATATGACTAATGTCTAGTCTAAATATATCACCCTATGTCTATACATATATATGCAGTATACACAGATTGTCATAAATACCACCTGTCATCTTTTCTCTATATATACAGTATACTTGGATTGTCATACATACCGCCTGCCATATTTCCTGACCTCAATAATCAAATTCATAATTTCCTGGAACAATTGTCCCAATGTTTTCTAAGTAGACAGAAGAAAACAAAGTCTTGAGACCTGGTTATCTCATTTAAAAAAAGGAGTGAGCCCTAAATATACTAAAATGTGTATGAGAGTAGCTGCAGTCCTGAACTGCCAAAATTGGTGGTTTGGCCAACTTTCGTCTAATGTGTATGGCCGACTTTAGAAGGGGCAAATGCCTGAAATCTAACACACCGAGGGTCCACCATTTCCAAGATGTCTTCCTGGTAGACTGCTAAGTGCATAAATATGAAATAGTGAAATTTTTGAAGGAGGTAATCAATATGTAATTCTTGGAAAATCACTTTAATAATTTTAAGAATTGATAGCTTTAGGCCTCATGCACACGACCATAGCAGGTCCGTGCTCGTATTGCGGCCCGGAAACAGCAGGGCGGCAATATACGGGCACCAGCCGTTTGTGCACCATATGACAGATGCGGACCCAATCACAAAGTTCTTCTGAGGGTTTTCTGTCTGTACCCCCGCACTGCAAAAAAGTAGTGCATGCACTACTTTTTTGCAGTGCGGATTAAGGGACGCCATTCAAGTGAATGGGTTTGCGTCCGCAGACTGCAAGCACATGGTTGGTGCCCATGCATAGAGGACCGCAAATTGCGATCCACAACACGGGCATGGCCGGCACACAGTCTTGTGCATGAGGTCTAACAGTACCAATTAAGATATATTTTTTAAATTAACCATAGTTTTTGTCCCGTGACATACATACTGGCTAGAAATATTCCTGAAAGAGGCATGAATGCACCCTGCGTACAGATATTTTACCAATATGAAGACTGAATGTAGAGCACATGGCAGCATAGTGCCATCTACTGGAGACTTGTGGCGTAGCAAGTCACTTGACTAGAGTGTTACACACAGGAGACAGGATCTCCCCGAATTCATCTTCTCTACCCAATGACAGTATCGTCCATGCTCTGTCATTTATTCTAAACTTTTCGATGAGCAAAAAGAAATAACTATTTGTATATTTTATCAATACAATTTTCCTAGTTCTGAAAGTCTAAGGCAAGGATCAGCAACCTCCGGCACACCAGCTGTGGTGAAATTACAACTCCCAGCATGCACAATTTCTGGTCTGTTCTCAGATCTCCCAAAGAACTGAATGGAGCATGCTGGGAGTTATAGTTACACAACAGCTGGAGTGCCTGAAGTTGCTGATCCCCAGTCTAAGGAATCTCCTGGTCTTCACACCTAAAGGAAGGGGTATTCCGGTTCAAGCATGTTCTTCCCCATCCAATGGAGAGGGAATCTGTTAGACTGGTAGGGGTCTGAATGCCGAGACCTTCACCGGTCATGAGTAGGGGACCTTGGTGGTGGTAGCACTGATGGAGGAATAGTGTAGTCAGGAATGGAGATGAGGGTCATCACCAGGAGAGTAATCGGAATATCACAGACCAGATGGGAGTGTAGTCAGAATGTAACCGAGAACAACAGGTACCAGGCCATGTAACCGGGAACAACAGGTACCAGGCAATGTAACCGGGAACAACAGGTACCAGGCAATGTAACCGAGAACAACAGGTACCAGGCAATGTAACCGGGAACAACAGGTACCAGGCAATGTAACCGAGAACAACAGGTACCAGGCAATGTAACCGGGAACAACAGGTACCAGGCAATGTAACCGGGAACAACAGGTACCAGGCAATGTAACCGGGAACAACAGGTACCAGGCAATGTAACCGGGAACAACAGGTACCAGGCAATGTAACCGGGAACAACAGGTACCAGGCAATGTAACCGGGAACAACAGGTACCAGGCAATGTAACCGGGAACAACAGGTACCAGGCAATGTAACCGAGAACAACAGGTACCAGGCAATGTAACCGGGAACAACAGGTACCAGGCAATGTAACCGGGAACAACAGGTACCAGGCAATGTAACCGAGAACAACAGGTACCAGACAATGTAACCGGGAACAACAGGTACCAGGCAGAGAGTCCAAAAGAAAAGAAAGTTGGTGCCGGTTAGAACAAAAGCCGAGTTCAGGATCCAGAGCAAATTCAGGAGTCAAACGCAGTAGTAAAAACGCATGAACGAAAGGACATGATGAACCTTAAAGGAGTTGTCTCACTTCAGCAAGTGCCATCTATCATGTAGAGAAAGTGAATACAAGCCACTTACTAATGTATTGTCATTGTCCATATTCCCTCCCTTGGCTTGATTCATTTCCATCACATTATACACTGCTCGTTTCCAGGGGTTATGACCACCCTGCAGTCCAGCACCGGTGGTCGTGCTTGCACACAGTAGGAAGAGGAGCCGAGCTTTCTTGTGGTCAGGACTGTGGGAGTACACATAGGCTGGAGCTTTTTTTCTATAGTGTGCAAGCGCGGCTATTCAGGTTGAGGCCACAACTTTCTGCCGCAGGTCTGTGCGCTGATTAGCCTCATTCAATGGGACTGATCAGCGTATGGCTGCCCACCACTGCCTCAGGAACTGCGGCATAGTAGAGCACTGAAAAAAAAAGCCTCGATCATTGGTGCGGTGCCTGGCGGTCAGAATTGAGGTGCTTTTTCACACTCAATTGTTGGAATCAGCATAAAAACCTGTAAGTGAACAAAGTTTTACACAAAACAAGTTAGAAAAATAAGGCTACTTTCACACTCACGTTTGGTGCGGATCCGTCATGGATCTGCACAGACGGATCCGCACCGATAATACAACCGCATGCATCCGTTCAGAACGGATCCGTTTGTATTACCTTTAATATTGCCAAAACGGATCAGTCTTGAACACCATTGAAAGTCAATGGGGGGCAGATCCGTTTTCTATTGTGTTTTTTATTGAGACGTTTGCCTCTGCATCGTCAGGCGGACACCAAAACGCTTCAAGCAGCGTTTTGGTGTCCGCCTCCAGAGCGGAATGGAGGCGGAACGGAGCCAAACTGATGTATTCTGAGCGGATCCTTTTCCATTCAGAATGCATTAGGGCAAAACTGATCCGTTGAGGACCGTTTATGAGAGCCCTGAACGTATCTCACAAACGGAAAGCAAAACGCCAGTGTGAAAGTAGCTTATGTCGTCTATAAAAAATATTCTAAATCAACACAAACACAGATAAACATATAATAAACATGAAGTTATTAACTTATACACATAAAAAACAAATCCTCAGAAGAACAAACATCACTAGCAAATTGCAAATGTAAAGTGGCAAGGACATTGTAATAATTTAACATCGTGCTTTGGGTGGCTGCCAGATGTGTTCTGCTAAGCCATCGGATACCTTTACCTGGGATAACAAAAACTCTGGACACAATTCAGGGACAGGGGAAACAAATGGTAACATAGTAACATGGTTTTAAGGCAGAAAAAAAAATACATTTGTCCATCCAGTTCGGCCTGTTATCCTGCAAGTTTATCCAGAGGAAGGCAAAAAAAACAAAAAAACTGTGATACAGAAGCCAATTTACCTCATTTTAGGGGGAATAAATTCCTTCCCGACTCTAATCAGGCAATCAGAATAAATCCCTGGATCAACGACCCCTCTCTAGTAGCTATAGCCTGTAATATTATTACACTCCAGAAATACATCCAGGCCCCTCCTGAATTCCTTTATTGTACTCACCATCACCACCTCCTCAGGCAGAGAGCTCCATAGTCTCACTGCTCTTACCGTAAAGAATCCTCTTCTATGTTTGTGTACAAACCTTCTTTCCTCCAGACGCAGAGGATGTCCCCTCGTCACAGTCACCGTCCTGGGGATAAATAGATGATGGGATAGATCTCTGTACTGACCCCTGATATATTTATACATAGTAATTAGATCTCCCCTCAGTCGTCTTTTTTCTAAAGTGAATAACCCTAATTTTGATAATCTTTCAGGGTACTGTAGTTGCCCCATTCCAGTTATTACCTTAGTTGCCCTCCTCTGGACCCTCTCCAGCTCTGCTGTGTCTGCTTTGTTCACTGGAGCCCAGAACTGTACACAGTACTCCATGTGTGGTCTGACTAGTGATTTGTAAAGTGGCAGGACTATGTTCTCATCACCGCCATCTATGCCCCTTTTGATGCAACCCATTATTTTATTGGGCTTGGCAGCAGCTGCCTGACACTGGTTTCTACAGTTCAGTTTGCTGTTTACTAAAATTCCTAGGTCCTTTTCCATGTCAGTATTACCGAGTGTTTTACCATTTAGTATGTACTGGTGACTTGCATTATTCCTTCCCATGTGCATAACCTTAGATTCGTCAGTGTTAGGCTACATGCACACGACCGTATGTGTTTTGCGGTCCGCAAATTGCTGATCCGCAAAAACAAGGATAACCTTCCGTATGGCATCTGTTTTTTTTGCAGATCCATTGTAATAATGCCTATCCTTGTCCACAAACTAGAAAAAAATAGGACATGCACTATTTTTTTTGCAGAGCAACGGAACGGACATACTGATGCGGACAGCACACGGTGTGCTGTCCGCATTTTTTTGCGGACCCATTGAAACGGAACGGACACGGAAACAAAATACGGTCGTGTGCATGAGGCCTTAAACCTCATCTGCTCCTTCTCTGCCCAAGCCCCCAATCTATCTAGATCCATCTGTAGCAGTATACTGTCCTCTGTAGTATATACATACAGTACACTGTCCTCTGTAGTATATACATACAGTACACTGTCCTCTGTAGTATATACATACAATACACTGTCCTCTGTAGTATACATACAGTACACTGTCCTCTGTAGTATATACATACAGTATACTGTCCTCTGTACTATACATACAGTACACTGTCCTCTGTAGTATACATACAGTACACTGTCCTCTGTAGAATATACATACAGTATACTGTCCTCTGTAGTATATACATACAGTACACTGTCCTCTGTAGTATACATACAGTACACTGTCCTCTGTAGTATATACATACAGTATACTGTCCTCTGTAGTATACATACAGTACACTGTCCTCTGTAGTATATACATACAGTATACTGTCCTCTGTAGTATACATACAGTACACTGTCCTCTGTAGTATATACATACAGTATACTGTCCTCTGTAGTATACATACAGTACACTGTCCTCTGTAGTATACATACAGTACACTGTCCTCTGTAGTATATACATACAGTATACTGTCCTCTGTAGTATACATACAGTATACTGTCCTCTGTAGTATACATACAGTACACTGTCCTCTGTAGTATATACATACAGTATACTGTCCTCTGTAGTATATACATACAGTATACTGTCCTCTATAGTATACATACAGTACACTGTCCTCTGTAGTATATACATACAGTATACTGTCCTCTGTAGTATACATACAGTACACTGTCCTCTGTAGTATATACATACAGTATACTGTCCTCTATAGTATACATACAGTACACTGTCCTCTGTAGTATATACATACAGTATACTGTCCTCTGTAGTATATACATACAGTATACTGTCCTCTGTAGTATACATACAGTACACTGTCCTCTGTAGTATATACATACAGTATACTGTCCTCTGTAGTATATACATACAGTACACTGTCCTCTGTAGTATACATACAGTACACTGTCCTCTGTAGTATATACATACAGTATACTGTCCTCTGTAGTATATACATACAGTATACTGTCCTCTGTAGTATACATACAGTACACTGTCCTCTGTAGTATATACATACAGTATACTGTCCTCTGTAGTATATACATACAGTATACTGTCCTCTGTAGTATACATACAGTACACTGTCCTCTGTAGTATATACATACATACAGTATACTGTCCTCTGTAGTATATACATACAGTACACTGTCCTCTGTAGTATACATACAGTACACTGTCCTCTGTAGTATATACATACAGTACACTGTCCTCTGTAGTATACATACAGTACACTGTCCTCTGTAGTATATACATACAGTATACTGTCCTCTATAGTATACATACAGTACACTGTCCTCTGTAGTATATACATACAGTCTACTGTCCTCTGTAGTATACATACAGTACACTGTCCTCTGTAGTATACATACAGTACACTGTCCTCTGTAGTATATACATACAGTATACTGTCCTCTGTAGTATATACATACAGTATACTGTCCTCTGTAGTATACATACAGTACACTGTCCTCTGTAGTATATACATACAGTATACTGTCCTCTGTAGTATACATACAGTACACTGTCCTCTGTAGTATATACATACAGTATACTGTCCTTTGTAGTATATACATACATATACATACAGTATACTGTCCTCTGTAGTATACATACAGTACACTGTGTTCTGTAGTATATACATACAGTACACTGTCCTCTGTAGTATACATACAGTACACTGTCCTCTGTAGTATACATACAGTACACTGTCCTCTGTAGTATATACAGGGAGTGCAGAATTATTAGGCAAGTTGTATTTTTGAGGATTAATTTTATTATTGAACAACAACCATGTTCTCAATGAACCCAAAAAACTCATTAATATCAAAGCTGAATATTTTTGGAAGTAGTTTTTAGTTTGTTTTTAGTTTTACCTATTTTAGGGGGATATCTGTGTGTGCAGGTGACTATTACTGTGCATAATTATTAGGCAACTTAACAAAAAACAAATATATACCCATTTCAATTATTTATTTTTACCAGTGAAACCAATATAACATCTCAACATTCACAAATATACATTTCTGACATTCAAAAACAAAACAAAAACAAATCAGTGACCAATATAGCCACCTTTCTTTGCAAGGACACTCAAAAGCCTGCCATCCATGGATTCTGTCAGTGTTTTGATCTGTTCACCATCAACATTGCGTGCAGCAGCAACCACAGCCTCCCAGACACTGTTCAGAGAGGTGTACTGTTTTCCCTCCTTGTAAATCTCACATTTGATGATGGACCACAGGTTCTCAATGGGGTTCAGATCAGGTGAACAAGGAGGCCATGTCATTAGATTTTCTTCTTTTATACCCTTTCTTGCCAGCCACGCTGTGGAGTACTTGGACGCGTGTGATGGAGCATTGTCCTGCATGAAAATCATGTTTTTCTTGAAGGATGCAGACTTCTTCCTGTACCACTGCTTGAAGAAGGTGTCTTCCAGAAACTGTCAGTAGGACTGGGAGTTGAGCTTGACTCCATCTTCAACCCGAAAAGGCCCCACAAGCTCATCTTTGATGATACCAGCCCAAACCAGTACTCCACCTCCACCTTGCTGGCGTCTGAGTCGGACTGGAGCTCTCTGCCCTTTACCAATCCAGCCATCTGGCCCATCAAGACTCACTCTCATTTCATCAGTCCATAAAACCTTAGAAAAATCAGTCTTGAGATATTTCTTGGCCCAGTCTTGACGTTTCAGCTTGTGCGTCTTGTTCAGTGGTGGTCGTCTTTCAGCCTTTCTTACCTTGGCTATGTCTCTGAGTATTGCACACCTTGTGCTTTTGGGCACTCCAGTGATGTTGCAGCTCTGAAATATGGCCAAACTGGTGGCAAGTGGCATCTTGGCAGCTGCACGCTTGACTTTTCTCAGTTCATGGGCAGTTATTTTGCGCCTTGGTTTTTCCACACGCTTCTTGCGACCCTGTTGACTATTTTGAATGAAACGCTTGATTGTTCGATGATCACGCTTCAGAAGCTTTGCAATTTTAAGAGTGCTGCATCCCTCTGCAAGATATCTCACTATTTTTGACTTTTCTGAGCCTGTCAAGTCCTTCTTTTGACCCATTTTGCCAAAGGAAAGGAAGTTGCCTAATAATTCTGCACACCTGATATAGGGTGTTGATGTAATTAGACCACACCCCTTCTCATTACAGAGATGCACATCACCTAATATGCTTAATTGGTAGTAGGCTTTCGAGCCTATACAGCTTGGAGTAAGACAACATGCATAAAGAGGATGATGTGGTCAAAATACTCATTTGCCTAATAATTCTGCACGTAGTGTACATACAGTATACTGTCCTCTATAGTATACATACAGTACACTGTCCTCTATAGTATATACATACAGTATACTGTCCTCTGTAGTATATACATACAGTATACTGTCCTCTGTAGTATACATACAGTACACTGTCCTCTGTAGTATATACATACAGTATACTGTCCTCTGTAGTATACATACAGTACACTGTCCTCTGTAGTATATACATACAGTATACTGTCCTTTGTAGTATATACATACATATACATACAGTATACTGTCCTCTTCTGTGTTTATTACTTTACACAGTTTAGTTTCATCTGCAAAAATGTATATTTTACTGTGCAAGTCTTCTACAAGATCATTAATAAAAATAAACGGTAGAAAATTTACTCCAGCGGAATCCCAGTGCTTACAACGTCAGTAATACAACTGGTCCATGTGGGGTTCCCCTATTGGAGCGACATGACTTGTAGTTTTATTTTTTAGAACATGGTAGAGCTTTAGTAATTTATACTGTTCTTGCACACATTTTTTTGTAGCTTTTGAACACATGAAAAAAATGATTGACCGTAATTCTTACATCTTTAGGTCTTCTGCAACAAAATCTCCTTGCATTGCCTCATCAGCAAGGTGGATCTCAAGCTGGAATGGGGTTGGCCTCCCAGGTAGGACAATACACTATTATGATGTTAGAGCCGCAAGGCTGAAATGTTCCTGGAGGCGATGTTCAGAGAGCATTTATAATGGAAAATTGGAAGTCCCTAAAGAACTAAAATATAGACGAGAACATGTATTATCATAATCTGTAAAATTCAGGATAAAGAAGAAGTAAAGCACAGTACAAGAGTGAGCATGTACAGAAATGTTAAAAGTTGCTACATTCAACATGTTCAATGAAGTTTATAATTTGTTCAAACTGTGCTTATCAGCCGGCTGCAAGCACCAGGACCGGCCACCCCACCCCCTCGGTCAGTGATCTCCATATGAGCTGCATATAGTAAATGGAATAAACCAACAATGTTATCATTATGTGTAAAACATACAGTGATCAGCCATAACATTAGCACCACCTCCACCTGCCTAAGATTGTGTAGGTCCCACTTGTGCTGCCAATACAGCTCTGACCTGTCAAGGCATGGACTCCACAAGACCTTTAAAGGTGTCTTGTGGTATCTGGCACCAAGACGTTAGCGGCAGAAGCTGGAGAATCTTGTTTTCTCCAGCACATCCCACAGATGATTGACCAGATTGAGATCTTGGGAATTCGGAGGCCAAATCATTATCTTGAACTCTTTTCATGTTCCACAAACTATTCCTGAACTATTTTTGCAGTGTGGCCTCTGCAAGCCTTCCTTATTCCCATAATACATCCCGGTGCCATCTCTTCTCCACATGCACCCGGCCATCCACATGGATTAAAATTATATGTGATTCATCACACAAGACCACTTTCTTTCATTGCTCTAGTCCAGTTTTGATGCCCGCATTGAGGGGTGGATTCGGAACCTACAGAGGCCCTGGAAAAAAAAACTAAAAGTGGCCCCATGTTGTAGGTGGGTCCAAATTGACAGAAGATTGGATAAAACAAGTAGGCAGGGACAACAGAAGTAGGCAGGGCCTGTAATACTGTAGTACACCACAGAATATCGCCCCAGAAGAACCAAATACCCAGGCACAAAATACTGCCATCCCAACCACAGTATTCAACTGTATCACTGTTGAGTTCAGGAGGCCACCTGTGGCCGTTGAGCATCCAATAATTATGTACCTGGCTTGTGCCATCAAGACAGCTTGTGTGGCCCCCTGGCCATTGGACCACCAGGAAATTTCCCTGTAGGGTCAATGGCCAATCCGCCTCTGCCCATGTGCCCACAGTAGTGTACATGTGTCCGTATGGGCACGCTGCTGCAGCAATGTAGCCCTATACACAGTAGGCCATGATGCCCTGTGACACCCTTCCATCATAGCCAGAAGTAATGTTTTCAGCAATTTGTGCTGCAGTAGCTCTTCTGTGGGATCGGACCAGATGGGCTAGCCTACATGCATCAATAAGCCTTTGGCAACCAAAACCCTGTCACCACTTGTCCTCCTTAGGCCACTTATGGTAAGCAGAAACCACTACATACTGGGAACATCTCACAAGACCTACCTTTTTAGAGATGCTCTGACCAAGTCATTGAGCCATCACAAGTTGCTCAGATCCTTACACACTTGCTCCCAACACTTCAGTTCATTTGCTGCTTAATATATCCCAACCATTGACAGGAGCCACTGTCACCAGATAATCAGTGTTATGCACGTCATCTGTCGGTGGTTGTCATGGCTGATATGTATATATAAATCCATCCTAAGCTATCAGGTACACTTTAAGTGAACACACAAGTCAAGTCTTCCCAAATCCATAAGGACAATTGTGATTCTCTACGACCCTGCCGACAGAAAGGGCCTCCTACTGCTGAAGCATCTATATGACATGAGCAGTGTACAGCTCTCCCCCTTACAGCCTGGCCTCTCATCAATATAACCTCATCATGTCTCATTCTGTAATTAGAAAGAACTTTACTAACTTTATTATTTACTGACATCTAACAGGCTGTTGGGCGTCCAGGTCTCCCCGGTTCTTCTATGGAGCCTCATTTGGAAATAGCACAACACCTACATGCCCCAAAACACATATCTGTGGCCACGGATGAGCCCAGCGACTTGGAGGAACTGGAAAAGTTTGCCAAAACGTTCAAGCAGAGAAGGATAAAGCTTGGATTTACGCAGGTAAGAAATGTGCTGTGTGCACATAAATAGGCCACTATCACACAGTCGTGATTTCCATCAGCGATCGGGAGCCAAAACCAGGAGTGATACCTACACAGATATAAGACTTAGGGCTCATGCAGATGAGCGTGCTGGCTCAGCGACCTTATTGCAGATCATAAACGTGCACTCCGCGATAAGTATCAGGGATGCGGATCCATTGACTTGAATGGGTCAGAATCTGCAGGATACGATCGAAGATAGGACTTCACCTATGTTTTAGAATTGTGGAGGCGCGGATCAGAGGCCCACAGAAGTACTACAAAGCACTTCCAAGGGATTTCAGGTACGTGCCTCCGCACCGCAAAAGATAGAACATGTCTTATCTTTTGCCTTAACTTGCGGACCGTGGACCCATTCAAGTCAGTGGTTCTGCATCTGCAAACGGAGTGCCATTTGCAGTCCGTAGCACGGGGCCCACACCATCGTGTAACATCCCAGAGTTATGTTACTAAACTCTTTTACCCCGCTACAACCTGTTAGGTGTATTTGTACTGTCATCCTGTGTAATTTAACATCACATCCTCACAAATGTGCATTATAAACCTTTGTTAAATGTATTTGCTGTAATTTCCATGTACACCAGCAGGTGGCAGCAATGTGTTTAGAAGGGACTTAGTTTAGTTTAGCATATCGAGACTGGAATAGTACATTCCAGTTTACTCCCCCCTCTTTGAGGAGGTGTGGAATGTTCCCACATCCTGCCTCATGGGTGGGGAAGGAAGTTAGAGTTAGTGTGCCAGCCACCCCGGCTAAGGGAAGGCTGTGCTTGTAGGAGCTCCCAGTTCTAGGGATCCAAGCCAGTCTCTTGTCTCAGCTGAGACAAAAGATCACCATTCTAAGTCTGAGCCTTTCAGCCTCAGCTGGTGACAAGCAAGCAGCAACCTCCAGAACTCCAGGAAGAACCATACTCTGTGAGCATAACTGTGAGTACCGTCCAGAGACCAGGAGAAGCCAAATTCCTCCTCAGCTAGTCAGTCCCATACACAGCAGAAGATAGAGCAGAAGATAGTAATTCCTGCCATATTCTCCAGGCATATGATAGAAGCAGAAGACAGATTCCGGCCATACATTGCCAATACCTGCTGGGATCAAAGACTATTGCTGTATCTCGCATGGATTACTGCTGCACCAGAGTAAAGTCAAGTTTGAATTATATACCAAGTCTGGATCTCATTCATTACTACCAAGTTCCTCAATTACTCCTACTAGCAACACATTCATTTATTGCAAGTGAGCCAGGAGTCCAGCCGTACCCAGGTAGGAGACACTGTTGTCTCTGTTTGATAATGGCAATAGTGTCATTACACCACTCTGGCATTCCTAACCTGGTACGTGGGTTGCAACACCTTAAAGGGCCCTGTGACTGTACCCTGCGCACGCTGCAATTGGCGTCACAAGCAAAAACTATTAACTATCATTTACACCTGACCCAGTCATTGCATATTGTAGCGTCAGTGTGCATTATTCCAATCCGGCTTACTACAATCGTCTGCATGAGCTCTTAGTGGAAAGATCTCCTCCTGTTTTTTGTTCCGTTCCTGGTTTTGGCTCACAAACACTAATAAAAATCACTGACCAAATACTGACTGTCTGAAAACGGCCATAGACTTTATATGTTATATTAAAGGGGTTGGCCAGTTTATATTACTAGCTGCATTAATAAGCATTATTAAACTATCGGCACTGATGTCTCAGTGCAAACAAACTGTAAGAAATAAGGCCTTATGCACACAACCAGAATTTTTTTTCGCCTCCCATCTGCCTTTTTTGTAGATTAAGTGTAGACCCATTAATTTGAATGGGGCTGCAAAAAATGCGGACAGTACGCCATGTGCTGTCCACTTCAGTATGCCCGTAATGCAAAAAAAAAATAAAAAATAGAACATGTCCAATTCTCCATTTTGCGGACAGGAATAGGCATTTTGGCAATGAGGCCTGCGGAAATTGTGTAGGATGCACACAGCCGGTATCCGTATTTTGCGGGTCTGCGGTTTACAGACTGCAAACTACATACGGCCTTAAGAAAACACACGACAATTGGTGACGGCTAGCACAATCTCTTTCTTTCAGGGTGATGTCGGATTGGCCATGGGCAAACACTATGGGAATGATTTCAGCCAAACAACAATATCACGATTTGAAGCCCTAAACCTGAGCTTCAAGAACATGTGCAAGCTGAAACCTCTGCTGGAGAAGTGGTTGAGTGACGCAGGTGAGGGTCATATGGCTGGTCCTGCCCGCAGCGTAATGTATACAACATCAGTTCTAGCTTTTTATATGATTTCAGCGAGGATATGCATAATATGCAGGCTCCATCCACCTCCAGCCGCTGATTGACAGATTTCTCCCTACTACTACTGTCTACAGGGAGAAATTCGTAAAGTAGTGGCCGGAGGACATGGCACGTTTTTAAAAACCAGGGAAGGGGGATTTTTTTAAAGTCAGTTTTCTTTGAGTCTGTTTTGGCGTACTTTGCTCAAAATGTATCAAATGGCACACATTGTTAAATCTGGCAAATCTTTAAAGGGGTTTTCCAAGTTTTTCATACTGATGACCTGCTTGAGAAGGCACATTAGCACCGCAGCCTTCTCGCAGCTTAGTCTAGGTCAAGTTCATTGGTCACATGGCCTGGGAGCAGCTCAGTCCCCATTATAGTAAATGAGGCTGAGCTGCGATACCAAGCACAGCCACTATACAATGTACGGCATTGCACTCACGCGGAAATAAACTGAACCACGCAACGCAATTAAAACTGACTGAAATTGTGTGCTCACTCGCACGATTTTCCCACCACGCACCCGCATCCTATCTGGCCCCAATCTGCAACGCCCATGTGAAAGGGGCCTTAGAGCAAAAGCAGGCCTGGTTAGTAGGGTCCATAACATATGCCATAACATTGGGGGCCCTAGTTATGTTCTAGAGCAGTGTTCCTCAACTCCAGTCATCAGGGCCCACTTACCGGTCATGTTTTCAGGATTTCCTTAGTATTGGGCAGGTGATGTAATTGGTGTCAATGCATCAGGACTTACCACAGGTATTCATTCTGTGGGATATTCTCAACTCATGACCAGCAGGTGGGCCCTGAGGACTGGAGTTGAGGAACACTGTTCTAGAGCATCTCAATTTATACTAACTTGTGTCACCCTTGCTTTCTAGAATCGGCTCCATCAGACGCTCCCCTCACCTCCAATACCACTTTTCCCCAACTAAGTGAAATGTTTGGGCGTAAAAGGAAGAAAAGAACAAGCATTGAAACAAACATACGTCTGACCCTGGAGAAACGCTTCCAGGATGTAAGGACAATGCTCTACTTCATTCAGTGTGCTTCTTCCTTATGTCGTTACTGGAAACCAGTGTGTTTTTTTTCTTTCATTCCTCTTACAGAACCCAAAGCCAAGCTCTGAGGAGATCAGTATGATTGCCGAGCAGCTTGCTATGGAAAAAGAAGTCGTGCGGGTCTGGTTTTGCAACAGACGACAGAAGGAGAAACGAATTAACTGCCCGATCAACATGCCACTGAAGTCTCCGATCTATAACTCAAGAATGGTGAGATTTGTGTTCCTGGCCTCGTTATGTCTTGAACTTTTTCAGTCTAGCGTCCAGGGTGCCATGACTGTACAGATTACCCTCTCTGCCGAAGGTCGTCCATTTAGAATCTTAGTACTTATACCCCTGTAATGATAATGAGTCGTGGATAATCAGAGTGTGGATGCTCACTGCGGTTTCTGCACAGAATCTGCAGAAAGAATTGGCATTTATGGTTTTTTTCTCACATTGTGGATTTGCAGTAGACACATTTGTTAGCATGTATTTCCCATTGAAATGAATAGGGGGCAGATTTTATGCAGATTTTGGCATGGGATATGTGGCAAAATTCCAGCATGTGACCATGTGCTTGGGCTTTGTTCACTTTTCCATGTCCGTTTGATGTCCGTGAAAAATTCTGTGTTTCATCCATGAAGATGTCACTGTTTGGTCCATGTGTCCATTTCTTGTCCTCCGTGTGTCATCCATATGCCACGTAGACTGCTGGGCTGCAAGTTCATTTCCAGAGCATCTCCTATTAGGCCTCTTTCACACGAGCGTGACGGATTGGCTCCGGAATCCGGATGCGTTCAGTGAAACTCGCACCATTTTGCAAGCAAGTTCAGTCAGTTTTGTCTGCAACTGCGTTCCTTTGTCCAGTTTTTTCCGTGCGGGTGCAATGCGTTTTGATGCGTTTTTCACGCGCGTGATAAAAAAAATTAAGGTTTACAAACAACTTCTCCTAGCAACCATCAGTGAAAAACGTCTTCCGGATGCAATGCGCTTTTCACTGAAGCCCTATTCACTTCTATGGGGCCAGGGCTATGTGAAAAACGCAGAATATAGAACATGCTGCGTTTTTCACGCAACGCAGAACTGATGTGTGAAATGAATGGGTCAGGATTCAGTGCGGGTGCTATTGCAGTGTCCCAGGGGGTCAGTAGTGTGTGCTGGGCTTTGTAGTGCAGATTGACCACTAACCTGGGATCCACTGTCGTCTTCAATTGGGGCAAATACTGGAACAGGCAGGTATTTAACAGTTCGTGACGCCAGTGTCAATTAAACGGTGACACGCCGTGTAAAGTATGGTGGAAGAATGAAGCAAGCACAGGATAGCCAACAAAAACTGGAACTTTTACTGAATATCAGTCAGGATAATACACGGACACTGGTAGTGCACAGTTCCATAAAAGACGGTTGGTTTCAGACGAATACAGATGGTTCTTGACATTACAGAAAGGCCGGTCTTAGCGATGAATTATACAGAGTGTTAATTACAGGAGATGCAGTACAGGCGGCTTGCACACTATTCCTGACTGGTCCTGCTACATGTGACTTTCTCTCCAAGGTCTAATGCCCTTTATCTGGCGTACCCTTGAAGCTGTCCTTATCTAGTACCTCCTCTGTTATCTTGAGTACCTCTCGCTTTATCTGATCGGCCTCTGTGGTAATCTGTGTCTTGGCTTGTGGCTCGCTTATGCTGCTTCAGCTGAACGGATGGTGACTCAGGAGGGGAACCTTTTCCTTGGATCCGGAACCCGGTTACAGGGCCTTTACTACCCTCTCCTAGCCGGCAGGCTTCAGGCCTGCTATGCTCTCACAGGCCCATAGCCTGGCCTTCTCTCAGACACAGGATCATTTCTGACCTCTGCTTCCCACTGTCTGTCTCCTCTGCTATTACTTCCTGACTGGGCCTTATATAACCTAGGGTTCCCTAGCTCCCTCTAGTGACTAAGAGCTGGAACTACACCCTAGCCGGCCTGCAAAATGCACGTTTCACAGTAACAGGAAAATACATAGCATGACATTATAAGATATTCTATACCAACTTCCCCTTAAATACAGGGGGAACGACAATACCCAAGTGACCCTTCAGTAGTGACGGGGTATTACTCTCCCGTACACTACATACCCCGCTGCTTTAAGCTGAGTACGACCTCGTACTCCATCAGGGCCCGCCCAACTGGAATCATGACCTGAAATAGAGGAAGACACATGCATGCATACAGATATGTCATTTACACTCTTATCAGACCCAATTGGAAATGGCGAAGTGCGGTGACAAGGGGCGTCGTTCTCTTTTTCACAGGATAGTGAGTGGAACGGGGGCGCTGACCTGGCACAGCGGATGTTGAAAGAACCAGGATAGTCCATGACAATAAATAAGTCCATAATAAATTAACCTCTCAGAGGCTTGCACATAGGAAGTCCATCTCTGGGCACATATACTTGAATAAGAAAACCGGTTATTAAATACTGTCAGCAGCACATATATAAAATGACAATACAGGACTCTGACAATACCAGGGCCATGTTATCCTGGCAAGTCCTGCTTACCCTTTAAAATATTGCTGACATAAAAATGTCTTTTCAACCTGAAATGGGGGTGAAAAGGGATAAAATTTGTGCAAAAACTTCAAGGCACAACCGGGAATTCAGCAGCAAACCGGATGTCCCAAACAAAACAAAGGCAACTGGAAGCATTGATACTCAGTGGCACATTCTTTAACTAGGATGCCACCGGCCGTGGGTAACTGGCAGCGAGCTTCACCAGCTCTGCCAACTGGAGGGACAAACGGCCATTAAGGAAAAGAACAAGAGGGCAAAAGTACTCACAGCCGGGTATCATGTTCCTCTTCCGACGACGAGTCGACATAGGGAACCTGCAGCAATTCTTCTGGCAAGGACGGCCACATTTGAAACCCGTCTCCCCTGACAATTTTTAGAGGGGGAGGTTTATCTTTCACGGCCTCCATCTCGGCCTCCGTCCTCGGGAATGGAAACCACCGCTCTCCTCCAGCGCAGCCAAGGTCCGCCACCCAGTACACCCTCTTTCGTAGGGCCTCCAGTTCTGCTTTGGTACAGGTGGTCGGATCTACCGGAGGTCCAGGGGGTCCGGCCGCTTGGGGAACGATGGCAGCGGCTGCTTGGCGCCGGGCCTCAGCACTTTCCTCGGCTCTCCGATAGCTGTCATGCCGCTCCTGCTCTTCCTCTCGTTTCACTGCAGCCGGAGGGGGATACCGCTCCTCCAGGCCCTGCAGCACGATCGGCTCCCAGAAGACATCTGTACTGAGGTAGGCCTGATTTTGAAGATGGGTGGTCCGGCCCTTGTCCACACGCGCGCTAGCTATCTCAGCCGGTTCGGCCCTGTCTTTTTCAGAGTCCCAGTTTTCAACCGGCGCCTTCGGGCGAGTCACTGCGGTGGCGTAGGGGCCCCTTAAACTTTCAGCGGGAGTGTATTCCACGATTTCCCCTATGGTTAGATTGTGGAGATGTTCTGGGAGGTAGTGCCGTTTTACCGACCGCCGATTGACATAAAAATCCCGGCCAGTCCCCAGCTCCTGGATAAATCCATAGCCTTTGTCTTTGTCGAAGGACACCACTATCCCTCGGCGCCTTTCGAGCTGGGGCTTACCCGGGAAGGAGTCTCCCTGTATCGACTTAGCCATCTCCTCAAAGCGCTTCTTCCGGCTAGTATTCTTTTCTGCCACCGCGGCTCTCAGCTCCTCCATGATAGCCGGCCATTCTGCATGCCGGCGGCGGATCGGTGGGGACTCGGGTCGGGTGATGCTCAGATCCATGGCCTGGGCTCCGGGATTGACCGTCCAGGCTAGAGGATCCCACGGCCCCAACTCCGGAAAGTCTGGTGGAGTGGCGCCCCACTCGCACGTGGTCTCAGTCTCTCTCTCTGCAGCGCACGCCATCTCTTCTCTTCCTGGTTGCTGCATCGACTCTGACTCCTCCCACGCACTGGGCCAGTCTATCTCCATCTGAGCCCCGCCTCCCAGGCGTAACTCTTCGGGGACGTCAGCCGCATCATCACTTCTCCAGGTGGGTGGCGCTCCAGGACAATCGTCTCCTCCTTCTTCTTGGAAGGTTTCGGCGCCAAATTTTCGCGCCTCTGCACATCCTGATGGCGCAGTAAAAAGCCTCATGGCGTCGGCGGCCATTTTAGATGTCCTGATGCTGCAATTCACTGACAGCAAGCAGGATGATGAAAAGTCCAATTAAACACAGTCCACAAATACGATTTTCTCTCTGGGGGTAGCGCAACACAGTACAGCGTCTCTGATTCCTCCCAGGCACAATTTCAATCCACAGATTTTAGAAATAAAGGTTACAGTCTTTGAAATACGGTGGTGGAATATTCAAAGCACACAGTTCACACTTCTCTGCACTGTCGAAGTATGCGTATCCTGTTCGTGACGCCAAAAAGAGCAATGCAGTGTCCCAGGGGGTCAGTAGTGTGTGCTGGGCTTTGTAGTGCAGATTGACCACTAACCTGGGATCCACTGTCGTCTTCAATTGGGGCAAATACTGGAACAGGCAGGTATTTAACAGTTCGTGACGCCAGTGTCAATTAAACGGTGACACGCCGTGTAAAGTATGGTGGAAGAATGAAGCAAGCACAGGATAGCCAACAAAAACTGGAACTTTTACTGAATATCAGTCAGGATAATACACGGACACTGGTAGTGCACAGTTCCATAAAAGACGGTTGGTTTCAGACGAATACAGATGGTTCTTGACATTACAGAAAGGCCGGTCTTAGCGATGAATTATACAGAGTGTTAATTACAGGAGATGCAGTACAGGCGGCTTGCACACTATTCCTGACTGGTCCTGCTACATGTGACTTTCTCTCCAAGGTCTAATGCCCTTTATCTGGCGTACCCTTGAAGCTGTCCTTATCTAGTACCTCCTCTGTTATCTTGAGTACCTCTCGCTTTATCTGATCGGCCTCTGTGGTAATCTGTGTCTTGGCTTGTGGCTCGCTTATGCTGCTTCAGCTGAACGGATGGTGACTCAGGAGGGGAACCTTTTCCTTGGATCCGGAACCCGGTTACAGGGCCTTTACTACCCTCTCCTAGCCGGCAGGCTTCAGGCCTGCTATGCTCTCACAGGCCCATAGCCTGGCCTTCTCTCAGACACAGGATCATTTCTGACCTCTGCTTCCCACTGTCTGTCTCCTCTGCTATTACTTCCTGACTGGGCCTTATATAACCTAGGGTTCCCTAGCTCCCTCTAGTGACTAAGAGCTGGAACTACACCCTAGCCGGCCTGCAAAATGCACGTTTCACAGTAACAGGAAAATACATAGCATGACATTATAAGATATTCTATACCAACTTCCCCTTAAATACAGGGGGAACGACAATACCCAAGTGACCCTTCAGTAGTGACGGGGTATTACTCTCCCGTACACTACACTATGCGTACACGTCATGCATTGCACCCACACGGAAAACTCGCTCGTGTGAAAGGGGCCTTAGTGTTCACTGAAAAATGGACCAAACACGGACAGAACACGGGTGCCATTAGTGTTGTTTCTGTGTTTTTTTATGGACCCATAGCCTTCAATGGGCGTTTGGTACTGGTCCTCATCACGGACCAAAGAAGTCCATGTCTCTGTGATTTTCACCCACAGTCATTAAAAAAATACTGATTTGTGAACAGCCACATTAAAATCAATGGGTACATGTGCTGTCCGTGGAAAGTGTACCGTAAATGTGAACAAGGCCTTAGGCTACACAGGAGGTCATTTCTGCGGGGACAAAAAAAAAACGCTGCAGAGTTTGACGCAAGCGACATCTGCAACAAACCCACATTTATTGCAGATTTGTCACAAATTTCTACTGCATTGAAAAGGTTGAAATCTGTGGTGGATAACCACAAAATAAGGGCCCTTGCACACGACCGTATGCCCTCCGAGATATGCGGTCTGTGAGCGGGCCATATGATCCCGAAGCGGCGTTGATCGTGCGCACGGGAGTACACAGCATTATTGTCCTGCACTCATAAGATCATATGAATGCGGGACAATAGCCCAACGGGCGGCCCGACGTGCACAGCATCATTGTAATCTATGATGCTGTGTGCTCCTGTGTGCACGATCAATGCCGTCCCGGAACGTATGGCCCGCTCACGGACCGCAAGTCTCGGAGGGCATACGGTCATGTGCAAGGGCCCTAAATCTGCAGTTTTAAAATCTTACCACGTGAATAGATGAGATTTCATAAAATCTCATTCAATTTGTCGCTATTGTAAATGCTGCCATTCTGATAAAAGGTCGCGTCATCGATACTGAAAAGGAGGAATCAGGTCCCAGTAATAATAACTGAACTGCACTTATATTCTAACTGCGCTTATTAATGTGCTCTTCGTTTTTTCTATTCCACGCCAGGTATCTACGTCCGGTTCTTTGGGGTCTTTAGCTATGAATCCAGTGCACAGCACAATGACCAGCACAGGTAACTCATAATGACATGAGATTATGTCTAGAGATGAGCGAAGTTTTGGAAAATTCGATTTGGCTGCTTTGCCGAATTTTACATAATGTTGCTTGGTGACAAATTACTTTGTCAGGAAGCGCATTTGTTTGTAAGTAGCGGGTGCAATGACAGGGAGCTGCGATAGCACCAACCCCCTTCCCATTGTAACGCTCATATGCCGCATTCATACATGATCACAGCATCCGAGAGTAAAAACAGTGTCAAGTTAACAGAAAAAAAATTAAATCATACTTACTTACTGCTTCCATTTGCTCGCAACGGGCCGGCCGCCGCCATCTTGCTTTAAGATCTGGCACGAAATCTCACTCGGCCCTAGATGATGTCATCGTCACGCCGGCATGGTGACGTCATACCTCACCACGCACGAGATTTCAGCCGAGAATTTCAATCGAGATGGCGACGGCTGGCCCGTCATGAGCAAATGGAGGAGGTAAGTATGATTATTATTATTTTTTTAACTATTTCAGGTTAAATCGATTCGCTACCACAAAGCACGAGGATATTCGCGACAAATCAAATTTATCCTGAAATTTGGATCGAATTCCACTTTGTTGGATTCAATTCGCTCATCTCTAATTTTGTCATTTCCAAAATTTGCCATTATTTGATATTAGGAAGGCCCGGAGCAGCCATACACCTGACGTAACGTTTTAGCCAACAGCAGTTTCTCCTACCTTCACCATAAACATGTAAATTAGGAATGTTGAAATCAAATATGCTCGTTCCCCCATGGGGAGGTGGTAGGCTGCACTCATACGTATTGGATCATTAGCTGATCCATGCAGAAATGTGCGAGTTCTAGCATGTGACAATTTATCACTGCTCTATGGATTTTCTGGAATAAAACATTTGCAATAAAGTCTCTATTTTATTGGAACTGAACAATTGCTGGACTTTATTCCCTATGGAGGACTGTATATAGAGAGGGATAATAACTACTGTATAAACTGATATAACATGAAAGTTTTTTAAGTTTATGTTAGGGGCAAATACTTTTTCAGTAGTGCATCACGTCCAGTTGCTAAATAATGTAGGATTTTGGGGCCATTTGCCTATTGCTGGTGACAATGGTCTAGGAGATCTGAAGAACTTATTAACTCTTGTTTTACAGTAACCTCCTCTTGTTCCCCCGGGAACTCCAGTAGACCGTCCACGCCAAGCTCGGGCCTCCACTGCAGCAGTCCTGGAATTCCTCTAAATCTAAATGATACCAAGCCCAATGTCAACACCTCCAGCTACAGTTCTTCAGGGTGAGGTTATTTTGTTTTCTAAGCACTTAAATGACTAAGCTTTGATCGGCCATGTTCGATCATGGAAAGGTAGATCACAGCAGCACGCTCAGAATTATTTAAAAAGCTATAACAGTCCTAAGGATAGCAGTCGCTACCCGGCCCAGGAGCCTGAGGAGGCCCAAAGACCCTTGTGCCACATAAGAAGTCGCTGGTATTATAGAAAGTACATGCTGGGAGGGCTCTGTCATAGATTTTGCACTGGGGCCCAGAATGTTCAAGGTACATTTCTGGCTGGTGGGAAGGGATTAGGTCAAGAATGGGAAAGGGGTGCCGTTTCAGTTTTTGCCTCAGGCAGAAGGAAGGCTATGTTCTTCCTTGCCCCTTGCCACAAAAAAGGGAAGGGGGCCCAAAGTGAACTGTTGCACCAGGGCCCATGAGCCTTTAGCTACGCCTCTGGCATCAGGCACTGGTTTATTGGGTAGATCCTGATGACAGGTGCTCTTTAATTAAAAATTATATAGGAGGAATCCATTCTGTCTGGATTTGTAGCAGTCCATAGACAAGAGATTGCAGGTGGACTTTGAGAGCAGCTTGAAATGAATTTCCTCCGAGGAACATCGAATAGATCTTAAATTCTGTGCTGACCAAACTTCTTTAAATTAAAGTGGTTCCACGCTGTTTGTTTCTAATTGTGATAATATGTTACCCCAGGGGGATTGTGCAACAAAATCAACTTACCCCCTATCTATACGATAGGGGATAAACATCTGATTGGTGAGCGTCCATCTGCTGAGACCCCCACCTATCCCAAGAACGGTGATCCCTTGCTCTCATATGAATAGAGTGGCAGGTAGATCATGAACACTGCCGCTCCAATCATTCTCTATGGGACCGCTGGATATAGCTGAGAGCTGGACTTCTTCAGAGAGTGAATGGAGTGGCAGTGTGCATGCTTCATTCATGAGTATATGAGACTGCCATTTTTGTAATCGATGCTGGTCCCAGTAGTCAGACCCCCACCAATCAGATACGTATGCCCTATCTTATTGATTTTGTGCCAAGTACTATAAAAAAAATAATGGTGCCATAATAAAATGATAGAAGCTCTGTTTTTCTTATACAAAGCTCCAGAAAGAAAGTTTGAGGAACTAGAGATGGTTGCTAACGCTAAATTATTATTTTTTTTACCTTTTTTTTATGAATTGTTCATGGCTTTCTGGATGCAGACCATGGTATCGATGGAATCATCCAACCTATCTCCACTGATGAAACTCTTCAACTCAAGTACAATTGTTGTGGTCCCTTCAATCGGACTCTGAACTACAAAATCACTGCCACAAGTAGACTACATAGACAACACGGACTTCAAGCTAATGATTTTAAAGAACATAATACCAAACACTGTATTGTCTAGTGAAGAACGTCTTCGTAGGGAGGTCCTACTATATCTGATGGTCTTAAAAAATCTGTATCCATCTGAAACTCTCCTTCACTTCCATGTACCTTTTTTATGACATGCTAGCACCACCACAAAGTAAGCTGGGTTAATTACTATGTCTTTATGCTGACGTAGCAACTGACCATTCCCACTGTCTGATGGGAACTAAATTATTTAATCTTGTAAATATTCTTATTTTTAAATGACGAGTGAGTTTTACTTTGTAATTCAGAAGAACACAAGTTTTTCAGGTTTTCTGAATATGTTCAAGTTCTAATAAATGATATTATTACAATTGCTGCATCTGATGGACTAGATGCCTCCAACGAGATCCTAATCCTGTATATATGAAGAATACAAATTCTAGAGCCACACATGCTTACATGAATAAAATGCCTGATCCAAGTCCTTAACCTCTGAGAGTGAAATCAACTTCTAGCATTATAAGAACACTACCTGGGATGGGGTTTACCTACTGTGAATTTAGAATATGTACATCCTAGAACAGAGTCAGTGTTGGACTGGGGTTTCTCAGGCCCACCAGAGGAAATTGTTCTCAAGGTCTAACCCCCATATCATCAATAAAGTTTAATGGGAACCTGTCACCGGGATTTTGGGTATAGAGCTGAGGACATGGGTTGCTGGATGTCTGCTAGCACATACACAATACCCAGTCCCCATAGCTCTGTGTGCTTTTATTGTGTCAAAAAAACGATTTGATATATATGCAAATGAACCTGAGATGAGTCCTGTCCCTGACTCATCTCACATACAGGACTCATCTCAGGTTAATTTGCATATGTATCAAATCGTTTTTTTTACACAATAAAAGCACACAGAGCTATGGGGACTGGGTATTGCAGATGTGCTAGCGGCCATCTAGCAACCCATGTACTCAGCTCTATACATAAAATCCCGGTGACAGGTTCCCTTTAATGTTTTGAATCAAAGAAATAGCCACCAGCCTCTGGTACTCTGGTGGGCCAGTCCGACCTTGAATAAAGTCATGTAAGATAAATGCTAATAACATATCATAGCACCAATGAGGGCAAAAGGTCCTTAGACCACAACTAAGTTGACCGTCAGTTTCCTTTGCTTGTAAAAAAAAAAAAAAAGCCCATAAGGTACAAAGTAAAGCCTTACTTTAACAGAGGGTTGACTGTCCCTCCCCAAAAATTTGTGAAAATCACTGAAAATCTTTTTAAGGGCTTATGCCTGTACTGAGGACTGCAAAAGACAGGTCTGCAATATAGTGGTTGTGTGCACTCCATGGTGCGGATACAGACCTATTGACTCCGCAATCCGCAAGATACAGCCAAACATAGGACATGTATCTTTTGTGGAACAGAGGCACAGATCGGAAGCCCACGGAAGCACTACCAAGCGCTTTTGCAGGCTTTCAGGTCCATGCCTCAGCACCGCAAAAGATAAGACATGTCCTATCTTTTGCGGATCACGAACCCATTCAAGTCAATGGGTCCGCATCCTCACCACAAAAGTGCACACAGCTGGTGCCCGTGCATTGACTCAAATGGGTTCATGATCTGCAAGAGACGGCCAAAGATGAGACATGCCGTATCTTTTGCAGAATGGAGGCATGGATTGGAAGCCCATGAAAGCACTACAAAGCACTTCTGTGGGCTTTTGGGTCCTGTCTCAGCACTGCAAAAGATAAGACATGTCCTATATTTTGCTGTATTTTGCAGATCGCAGACCCCTTCAAATCAATAGGATTGTATCCACACCATGAAGTGCACACGGCCAATGCCTACGCATTGCAGACCACTATTTGCAATCTACAGCATAGGCACGGAGCCCTTACATTTGTTTGCGTGAGCCCTGTTTTAGTATCAAGGCCCCTATTATCATTCCTTCTGGTTCCGGGTGGACCAGTAGTGATGACATACCATCTATGGTCATGTTGATCACTGCAGCCTTTTACTAACCTCAAAGACCTCCTCCGACCCTTCCCCCGGAAAAAAAAAAGGTAGCGAGTGCTGGGAATCTGCTTAAAACAATGAAAAAAAAATTCACCTTTTAAAAGCTATTCTGTTCCAAGGCTCCCAT
The DNA here is from genome assembly GCF_014858855.1 of Bufo gargarizans. Lineage (NCBI taxonomy): Eukaryota > Metazoa > Chordata > Amphibia > Anura > Bufonidae > Bufo > Bufo gargarizans. The sequence goes on from NC_058083.1 coordinate 477,865,154, forward strand.
CCTCAATACTTCTGTTTCTTGATTGGCCAGAACTGACAACATACTGTCTGTGATCACGTTGACTACAGCAGCCATTCACTGGCCTCAGCAGTTATAGTTGCAAGAAAAAGTATGTGAACCCTTTGGAATGATATGGATTTCTGCACAAATTGGTCATAAAATGTGATCTGGTCTTCATCTAAGTCACAACAATAGACAATCACAGTCTGCTTAAACTAATAACACACAAAGAATTAAATGTTACCATGTTTTTATTGAACACACCATGTAAACATTCACAGTGCAGGTAGAAAAAGTATGTGAACCCCTAGACTAATGACATCTCCAAGAGCTAATTGGAGTGAGGTGTCAGCCAACTAGAGTCCAACCAATGAGATGAGATTGGAGGTGTTGGTTACAGCTGCCCTGCCTTATAAAAAATACACACCAGTTCTGGGTTTGCTTTTCACAAGACGCATTGCCTGATGTGAATGATGCCTCGCACAAAAGAGCTCTCAGAAGATCTACGATTAAGAATTGTTGATTTGCATAAAGCTGGAAGGGTTATAAAAGTATCTCCAAAAGCCTTGCTGTTCATCAGTCCACGGTAAGACAAATTGTCTATAAATGGAGAAAGTTCAGCACTGCTGCTACTCTCCCTAGGAGTGGACGTCCTGTAAAGATGCCCAAGTCTCGGTTGTATAGTCTTCCTGAACCCGAAAAAGTAGCCATGGGAGAATATATCACCAAGAGCTTGGCTAAAGGTCATATTAGACCATCCAAATCATCAGTGGCTGCAGGGTTCTTCTTTGTAAAAAAAGGACGGAACCCTTAGGCCATGTTTGGACTTCCATGAGCTTAATCGCATTACTGTCCGTGATCCCTATCCCCTTCCTTTGATCCCAGATTTGTTCAATCAGATTGTCAGTGCCAAGGTGTTCTCTAGGTTGGATTTGGGGGGGGTATATAATCTGTTAAGGATCAAGGAGGGGGACGAATGGAAGACGGCCTTTAATACCCCTGAAGGTCATTTTGAGAATTTGGTCATGCCTTTTGGGTTGACCAATGCTCCTGCTGTTTTTCAACATTTCATCAATTACATCTTTCATCATCTGGTGGGCAGGTTTGTGGTGGTGTATCTGGATATTTTAATTTATTCCGCCGACATGGAGAAGCATCAGGATCATGTGAGACAGATCTTACAGATCCTAAGGGAGAATAAATTGTATGCTAAGTTGCAGAAGTGTGTATTTGCGGTTCCGGAAGTGCAATTCCTGGGTTACCTACTCTCTGATTCGGAGGATCCTGGCCCGATATTAGCTGATGGAGTCGTTGTATCCACCCTTTATCCTGAACTTGAGGCAGAGGTGTTGGAGGCCCAGGGAGATGCACCTGATTCTTGTCCTCCAGGGAAGTACGGCACAAGGTGTTTTAAGAACATCACAGTACTGGGAGCAGATCCATGGTTGATCTCATTTCCCAGAGATTCTGGTGGCCAGGATTGTGTAAATGTGTTTAGGGCTATGTGTCAGCTTGCGAGACTTGTGCATGTGCCAAGGTGACACATACTCAGCTTTCAGGATCTCTACTTCCCCTGTCTATCCCGGCCCGACCGTGGACTCATTTGTCCATGGACTTTATCACTGATTTTCCGAATTCCTCAGGGAAAACTGTGATTCTGGTGGATGTTGATCGCTTCAGCAAGATGTCGCACTTTATAGCATTATCAGGTCTACCTAATGCTAAAACTCTCGCACAAGCGTTTGTCGATAACATCGTGAAACTACACAGTATCACCTCTGATGTGGTGTCTGATAGGCGGACTCAGTTTGTTTCCAGATTCTGGAAGGCGTTCTATACTCATCTGGTGGTACAATTGTCCTAAATTTAGGTTGGCCTCCCTGCCTAGGGCCCACCAGTAAAATACACTCTGAGGGCACACTGTACAACTACATGCAAATACAACCTACTCACACAGCAGGACCCTGGGGAAAGCGGATGCTGGCTAGCCTGTCTCTGTACCTAGAGGTCATCTCATTTACCCAACGTATCTATAATAACATGCTGAGTAGTCTCTTAAATAATCAAATGGACGTCTAGGCTGGCTGAGATGCTATAGGCTGCCTATTCATATGTAGTGCAATCTACTGGGCCATGTGCCACTTGTGCAAGGGATGGGGGACTGGAGGCACACCCTTGTTCATGGGTCCCCCAGGAGATTCACCTGTTCCCCTGTGGGCCAGTCCAAGCCTGTACCCGGCTGACGGCCATGAGGATGGCTCAGGTGGCCCCATCTGCATAGGCCCACTGGGAAATCTCCTTTTAGAGTTTATGACCAGTCCACCTCAGAGTTCAACATCTCTTCAACCCAGTATAAGCACCAATTCTGTGCCTGTTGTTGCCCCATCTACTATGTGTTACGATGTCCCCAAAAACTGTACTTCCTAAATAGCATCATTACTATAATTATCTCCCAAAATAGTGCCACATAGACAGATATTATAATAGGACCAGACAGTGCCTCAGAAGGTTTTAGTAGACCACACAGTAATGTTGCTATCTTTTTTCACCCATGTGTAATAGTCGTTTTCTTAGTGCCCCAAAATCAATTGCTGCCCATAAGATTATGCCAGCCACAGATGCCCCAAAAATAATATGTCAGCAATAAATGCCCCCACAATAATATAATGAAAGTAAAACTTATCTCATTACAATCCACCAACGAGGGCTGCGACTGAGTCTTTGCATAGTTAGTGTACCAGCCTGGGCGGCACAATGTCACTGTGCCAACTGTGCCTGGTACACTTACATCCTAGCATACTGTAGGACACAGACCTAAAGTGGCCTGAAGATGGCACATAATAAGGCAGGGAGCATATGGCTGTCCGCTCTATCACAGAATATAACTGTATCGGCATCCTGCGCCCCACCATGTGAGTGGCCCTGTGGCCACTGCCCCACCTGCACCCCCACTATTTGTAGCAAGTATCTTCACTCACTGTATTCTCATCGATGAAGTCCAAAAATAGGCTTTTTTTAATACACTAAAGATTTACTTGTGGAGTTTTTGAACTTATGCTGCAGTGAGAGCTACTGTTAAAGAATCTTAAATTTAGGCCAGTATCTTGATTTCTTCCATTTAATATTTACAGTATTTTTCGCTTTATAAGACATACCTGATAAGACCCACCTAGGTTTTTGAGGAGGAAAATAAGAAAAAAAATATTTTGAACCAAAAGGTGTGCTTTTGATGGGTTTTGAACTAATGGTGGACTGTGAATGACACTATTAAAGGGAATTTGTCACCTGCTTTTACCATTTTAAGCTGTCACCATCGCTATGTTCACTAAACTACCTTATTTCCAGCAGTCTTCTTTTTACTTTATTTTGTTTTGTAGTTTTGATATAAAAGCTAATGAGGCTCCAAGGGGCCCAGAGGGGCGTTTTTTTCACTCTCCGGTGCCCAGTGACGCCCCCCTGCAGTGCCCAAGAACGCCTCCTGATCATCAAATAACCTCCCACAGCCCGTCCTTCTTCCTGTCTGCGGCCAGAAAACTCTCGCAGGCGCAGTACCGCCTGCGGCCTGCGCCTGTGCGATCATCAACCTCCTGAGGGCAACAGCGCTCAGGTTACATCACTGGGCTCGGCGTATGCCCAGTGAGACTTTTGAGGCTGTTGCCCTCAGGAGGTTGATGATCGCGCAGGCGCAGGCCGCAGGCGGTACTGCGCCTGCGAGAGTTTTCTGGCCGCAGACAGGAAGAAGGACGGGGCATTTCTATAAGGTAGACTATGACGTGGGGAGGGGGCGGAACCGTTTGCCGGGCTGATGATCAGGAGGTGTTCTTGGGCACTGCAGGGGGGCGTCACTGGGCACCGGAGAGTGAAAAAAATGCCCCTCTGGGCCCCTTGGAGCCTCATTAGCATAACATAAAAAGCGCTTTTATATCAAAACTACAAAACGAAATAAAGTAAAAAGAAGACTGCTGGAAATAAGGTAGTTTAGTGAACATAGCGATGGTGACAGCTTAAAATGGTAAAAGCAGGTGACAGATTCCCTTTAATATGGGGGATCTGTGGATGACACTGTTATGGGGATCTGTGGATGACACACTGATATGGGGGGGATCTGTGGATGATACTGCTATGGGGATATCTGTGGATGACACTATTATGGGGGAATATGTGGATGAGTACTGTAATCGTCTGTAGTAGTACTCACTATCAAGCTAGCAGGCAGGCTGGCAGCGTCCCCTCACTCTGTCAGTCACGCTCCTGCTCCGCCAGCTTCATTAATGAAGTGGGAGGAGCATGACTGAGTGATGCTGTTGGCCTGCCTGCTAGCTTGATAGTGAGTACTACTACAGACGATTACAGACTTGACGTTCACCGGCCTCCGTCTGTCTTCTGCAGCGCTCCACTGGTGCCACGTGACTCTCACTTGCGTTCCAGTTTGGAGCGCAGCCGGATATCCGGCCGTGCGGCTGGCGCCCTCTCTGCGACTGCTTACACCCACTGCCACGTCCTCATTACATAGATATTTATGCCCCCCTCCTACTTCTCTTTTATTACCATCCTGCTTGCCACATCAGTCAGTTCATTCTTTTTTTGATCTTGAACTTATGAATCTGTGGGAGGTTCTTACTACGATACAGGAAGTGATGTTGTGCGTTCCAGCTTGGAATGCACGCCATGAACATCCTGCCGGCCTCCAGCCATTCCTCCAACCCCGGGAAATAGAGCTCTGATACATCGCCGGCCGGACTGTGCAGCACAGTTTACTTCAGGGAGATCATGTCAAACTAATCTTATTGATTTTTTTGATTGGGTGACTAAAATAATAGATGGCGGAGGTGCAGTAGACATCGCTTATCTAGACTTTAGTAAGGCTTTTGATACTGTCCCACATAGAAGGCTTATCAATAAAGTGCAGTCTTTTGGGCTTGGACTCCCATATTGTTGAATGGATTAGGCAGTGGCTGAAGGACAGACAACAGAGGGTTGTAGTCAATGGAGTATATTCAGACCAAGGTCTTGTTACCAGTGGGGTACCTCAGGGATCTGTTCTGGGACCCATATTGTTTAATATCTTTATCAATGAAATTGCAGAAGGCCTCGATGGTAAGGTGTGTCTTTTTGCTGATGATACAAAGATTTGTAACAGGGTTGATGTTCCTGGAGGGATACACCAAATGGAAAAGGACTTAGGAAAACTAGAGGAATGGTCAAAAATCTGGCAACTAAAATTTAATGTTGATAAGTGCAAGATAATGCACCAAGAGGGAGGTGCTCATGCCGCTCTACAGAGCACTGGTGAGACCTCATCTGGAGTATTGTGCGCAGTACTGGAGACCATATCTCCAGAAGGATATTGATACTTTGGAGAGAGTTCAGAGAAGAGCTACTAAACTGGTACATGGATTGCAGGATAAAACTTACCAGGAAAGATTAAAGGACCTTAACATGTATAGCTTGGAAGAAAGACAAGACAGAGGGGATATGATAGAAACTTTTAAATACATAAAGGGAATCAACAAGGTAAAAGAGGAGAGAATATTTAAAAGAAGAAAAACTGCTACAAGAGGACACAGTTTTAAATTTTAGCGGCAAAGGTTTAAAAGTAATATCAGGAAGTATTACTTTACTGAGAGAGTAGTGGATGCATGGAATAGCCTTCCTGCAGAAGTGGCAGCTGCAAATACAGTGAAGGAGTTTAAGCATGCATGGGATAGGCATAAGGCCATCCTTCATATAAGATAGGGCCAGGGGCTATCCATAGTATTCAGTATATTGGGCAGACTAGATGGGCCAAATGGTTCTTATCTGCCGACACAGTCTATGTTTCTATGTCAGCAATATAAAAATTGCAATCTTCTCTTTATAAGACGCACTACCCTCCCCCCCACACACTTTTGGGGGGGGGGGGAAAGTGCTTCTTAGGCCTCATGCACACGACCGTTGTGTGCATCCGTGGCCGTTGTGCCGTTTTCAGTTTTTTTTCGCGGACCCATTGACTTTCAATGGGTCCGTGGAAAAATCGGAAAATGCACCGTTTTGCAGCCGAGGCCGTGATCCGTGTATCCTGTCCGTCAAAAAAATATGACCTGTCCTATTTTTTTGACGGACAACGGTTCACGGACCCATTCAAGTCAATGGGTCCGTGAAAGAACACGGATGCACACAAGATTGGCATCCGTGTCCGTGATCCGTGGCCGTAGGTTGCTTTCATACAGACGGATCCGAAGATCCGTCTGCATAAAAGCTTTTTCTGATCTAAGTTTTCACTTCGTGAAAACTCATTTCCGACAGTATATTCTAACACAGAAGCGTTCCCATGGTGATGGGGACGCTTCTAGTTAGAATACACTGCAAACTTGGTACAAGACTGCCCCCTGCTGCCTGGCACCACCCGATCTCTTACAGGGGGATATGATAGCACAATTAACCTCTTCAGGTGCGGCACCTAAAGGGGTTAATTGTACTATCATATTCTCCTGTAAGAGATCAGGGCTGCCAGGCAGCAGGGGGCAGACCCCCCCCTCCCCAGTTTGAATATCGTTGGTGGCACAGTGTGTGCCCATCGCCCCCCCCCCTTCCTCCCTCTATAGTTAAAAATCGTTGGTGGCACAGTGTGTGCCCATCGCCCCCCCCTTCCTCCCTCTATAGTTAAAAATCGTTGGTGGCACAGTGTGTGCCCATGCCCCCCCCCTTCCTCCCTCTATAGTTAAAAATCGTTGGTGGCACAGTGTGTGCCCATCGCCCCCCCCTTCCTCCCTCTATAGTTAAAAATCGTTGGTGGCACAGTGTGTGCCCATCGCCCCCCCCCCCCCTTCCTCCCTCTATAGTTAAAAATCATACTTACCTGCTTGCTGCTGCGATGTCTGTGACCGGCCGGGAGCTCCTCCTACTGGTAAGTGACAGTTCTTTAGCAATGCACCGCACAGACCTTTCACTTACCAGTAGGTGGAGCTCCCGGCCGGTCACAGACATCGCAGCAGCAGGCAGGTAAGTATGAATCTTCTACAATTGTACTATTGCTAAGTAACCATGGCAACCAGGGATGCAGTAGCTTCCTGGTTGCCATGGTTACCGATCGGAGCCCCAGCGATTAAACTGGCACATCCGATCGGAACTCCGCTGCCACCAATGATGGGGGGGGGGGAGATGGAGGGGGGCGATGGTGGGCGCACACTGTGCCACCAACGATTTTTAACTATAGAGGGAGGAAGGGGGGGGGGCGATGGGCACACACTGTGCCACCAACGATTTTTAACTATAGAGGGAGGAAGGGGGGGGCGATGGGCACACACTGTGCCACCAACGATTTTTAACTATAGAGGGAGGAAGGGGGGGGGGCGATGGGCACACACTGTGCCACCAACGATATTCAAACTGGGGAAGGGGGGGTCTGCCCCCTGCTGCCTGGCAGCCCTGATCTCTTACAGGAGAATATGATAGTACAATTAACCCCTTTAGGTGCCGCACCTGAAGAGGTTAATTGTGCTATCATATCCCCCTGTAAGAGATCGGGTGGTGCCAGGCAGCAGGGGGCAGTCTTGTACCAAGTTTGCAGTGTATTCTAACCTGAAGCGTCCCCATCACCATGGGAACGCCTCTGTGTTAGAATATACTGTCGGAAATGAGTTTCACGAAGTAGCTCATATCCGACAGTATATTCTAACGTAGAGGCGTTCCCATGGTGATGGGGACGCTTCAAGTTATGTTCGGGTGTCCGCCTGGCCGTGCGGAGGCAAGCGGATCCGTCCAGACTTATAATGTAAGTCAATGGGGACGGATCCGTTTGAAGATGACACACTGTGGCTCAATTTTCAAACGGATCCGTCCCCCATTGACTTTCAATGTAAAGTCTGGACGGATCCGTCTGAGGCTACTTTCACACTTAGAAATGTTTTAACAATATAAAACTGGTTCAGGACCCGACTAGAGGGACGGCCATACTGGACTTAGTATTAACCAATAGGCCGGACAGAACAACAGACGTGCAGGTTGGGGGACACCTGGGAAATAGTGACCACAAAGTAATAACCTTCCAATTATCATTCAAAAGAGCGTTTCTACAGGGAGGAACAAAAATACCAAACTTCAAAAAAGCTAAATTTAGCCAACTAAGAGAGGCCATAGGCCAAACTAACTGGGACAAAGTCCTCAAAAATAAAAATACAGCCACAAAATGGGATATCTTTAAAAACATCCTAAAATCTCATTGTGAGAGGTACATACCGTATGGTAATAAAAGGTTAAGGAACAAAAAGAAACCAATGTGGATAAATAGAACTGTAAAGAAAGCAATAAATGACAAAAAGAAAGCATATCATTCACTGAAACAGGAGGGGAGCACGGAAGCACTGAAAAACTATAAGGAAAAAAATAGAACATGTAAAAAACAAATAAAAGCGGCCAAACTAGAGACCGAGAGATTAATTGCCAAAGAGAGTAAAACTAACCCTAAAATGTTCTTAAATTATATAAATGTTAAAAAGTATAAATCTGAAGGTGTCGGCCCTCTAAAGAGTAATGAGGGGGAAGTCGCAGAGAGCGATGAGGAGAAAGCAAAGCTGTTAAATATTTTTTTCTCCAATGTATTCACTGAGGAAAATAAACTGTCAGATGACATGCAGAATGCAAAAATAAATTCCCCATTAAAAGTGTCCTGTCTGACCCAGGAAGAAGTACATCAGCGACTTAAAAAGATTAAAATAGACAAATCGCCAGGACCGGATGACATACACCCCCGTATCCTAAAGGAATTAAGTAATGTCATAGCCAGACCCTTATTTCTGATATTTGCAGACTCTATACTGACAGGGAATGTCCCACAGGATTGGCGCATGGCATATGTGGTGCCAATATTCAAAAAGGGGCCAAAAACAGAGCCTGGAAACTATAGGCCGGTAAGTTTAACATCTGTTGTGGGTAAACTGTTTGAAGGTTTTCTGAGAGATGCTATATTAGAGCATCTCAACAGAAATAAGCAAATAACGCCATATCAGCATGGCTTTGTGAGGGATCGGTCATGTCAGACTAATTTAATCAGTTTCTATGAGGAGGTAAGTTCTAGACTTGACAGCGGCGAATCAATGGATGTCGTATATCTGGACTTCTCCAAAGCATTTGACACTGTACCACATAAAAGGTTAGTATATAAAATGAGAATGCTCGGACTGGGAGAAAACATCTGTATGTGGGTAAGTAACTGGCTCAGTGATAGAAAACAGAGGGTGGTTATTAACGGTACACACTCAGATTGGGTCACTGTCACTAGTGGGGTACCTCAGGGGTCAGTATTGGGCCCTATTCTCTTCAATATATTTATTATTGATCTTGTAGAAGGCTTGCACAGTAAAGTATCAATTTTCGCAGATGACACTAAACTGTGTAAAGTAATTTACACTGATGAGGACAGTATACTGCTACAGAGGGATCTGGATAGACTGGAGGCTTGGGCAGATAAGTGGCAGATGGGGTTTAACACTGATAAATGTAAAGTTATGCACATGGGAAGGAAAAATGCAAGTCAACCGTACATACTAAATGGTAAAACACTCGGTAACACTGACATGGAAAAGGATCTAGGAATTTTAATAAACAGCAAACTAAGCTGCAAAAACCAGTGTCAGGCAGCTGCTGCCAAGGCCAACAAGATAATGGGTTGCATCAGAAGGGGCATAGATTCCCGTGATAAGAACATAGTCCTACCACTTTACAAATCACTAGTCAGACCACACATGGAGTACTGTGTACAGTTCTGGGCTCCAGTAAACAAGGCAGACATAGCAGAGCTGGAGAAGGTCCAGAGGAGGGCAACTAAAGTAATAACTGGAATGGGGCAACTACAGTACCCTGAAAGATTATCAAAATTAGGGTTATTTACTTTAGAAAAAAGACGACTGAGGGGAGATCTAATTAATATGTATAAATATATCAGGGGTCAGTACAGAGATCTCTCCCATCAGCTATTTATCCCCAGGACTGTGACTGTGACGAGGGGACATCCTCTGCGTCTGGAGGAAAGAAGGTTTGTACACAAACATAGAAAAGGATTCTTTACGGTAAGAGCAGTGAGACTATGGAACTCTCTGCCTGAGGAGGTGGTGATGGTGAGTACAATAAAGGAATTCAAGAGGGGCCTGGATGTATTTCTGGAGCGTAATAATATTACAGGCTATAGCTACTAGAGAGGAGTCTTCCTCTGGATCAACTTGCGGGATAACAGGCCGAACTGGATGGACGAATGTCTTTTTTCGGCCTTATGTACTATGTTACTATGTTACTATGTAATGCAGACGGATCCGCTCTGAACGGAGCCACCGTCTGCATTATGAACACAAGTGTGAAAGTAAAGGGACTCCTGACTTTACATTGAAAGTCAATGGGGACGGATCCGTTTGCAATTGCACCATATTGTGTCAACTTCAAACGGATCCGTCCCCATTGACTTGCATTGTAATTCAGGACGGATCCATTTGGCTCCGCACGGCCAGGCGGACGCCAAAACGACTTTTTTTTCATGTCCGTGGATCCTCCAAAAATCAAGGAAGACCCACGGACGAAAAAACGGTCACGGATCATGGACCCACGGACCCCGTTTTTGCGGACCGTGAAAAAAAACGGTCGTGTGCATGAGGCCTTATAAAGCAAAAAAACACTGATACTATTACTATGGTCTTGGTGCATTTATTACTTTACTGTACATTTACTATCATTAAAATTCATCTGTCATTTTCTTGCCCGTGCTGCCAGCTTATCAAAGTTTTTTTTTTTATATTTCATGATCAAGCAAAGTTCCATCTTATCAGCAAAAACTGACACCTTAAGTAATTTGAAGGGATATTGTGTGGACAACCTTGATTGGTGTCCTCTGAATAACAGCTGGCACTGGCAGCTCATTAATGAATACAGATGAAAAGTAGGTGCTTAATATCTTTGTGCCTAAATTTGCTAAATTGAATTTTTTACATCAGTCAGGTATCATTTGGCTTTCAGCTATGGGTTATTGTGTCTTCAAATATACTGAAAAAATTAATATTGATGGCAGCAAGAGCCCATTTTGGATCGCTAATTTATCTGATATTTTTGGAGGGGCGAACAACCCCGGATGAAAATTATTTTCAAAATCCTACAAATCAGGTGACATTTTGTTATATTTCCTCTCAGATCTGTCTTTGTTTTTTTTTATTAAAAATTTAGAAAATTCACCAATTCATAAAAAATATACACAGACCCCCACCCCAATTACAGTTAGGGCTCATGCACATGGGCGTTGCCCGCCGTGCCCGTATTGTGGTCCGCAAACAGCAGGTCCGCAATATACAAGCACCAGCCGTGTGCACACCGTATTATGGATGCGGACCCATTCACAGAGGCACGGATCGAAAGCCCACGGAAGCACTACAGAATGCTTCCGTGGGTTTTCTGTCCTTGCCTCCGCACCGCAAAAAACGTAGTGCATGTACTACTTTTTTTGCAGTGCGGACCATCGGATGCAGATCGTGGACCCCATTCAAGTGTGCAGCATGGGCAAGGTCGGCACACGTTCGTGTACATGAGCCTTTATGGTGCTACATTTGCTGTGCCTAAAGAAAGACAGACTTAACTATTTAACAGCTATGTTCTTCACCACTGAGCTGTGCTCACTGACTTGGTTACTTGACCACACCCAGCTCATCAACGAAGTACATTACGCTATGGCTATTTAAGGGCTCCTGCCACTATGCTTTAGCCTGTGCAACCAGGTAGATTTTGTGTTGTATTGCTGGAAATGATTTGGATTGCCACCCCGCCTTTGACTTTCTGCTTGGATTATCATTTTACATGAACTCTGCCTACCTTGACTTACTGCTTGATTACAAATTCCATTGCCTGATTTTGCTACTATAAACTGTCTCTGCTCATGTCAGCCATTGCTCATGGTCTCCAAGATCTATTGTACTGTACTGTGTCCTCACATGATGACGTGAGCAAAATACAATAGACTCGCAATATGAACTGACTGTATCATAAATGATGCAGTCAGTTCAGGTCACGGCCCAGGAGATGCAACCGACTGTGAATCAGTTTTAAATATTATCTGACCAATATCTGTCCAATCAGACCAATAGTTGGTGTGTATAATAAAAGATCTTTGTGACTGGTCAGAAAATCTATCAGATAATCTGTTGGTGTAATACAGCCCTTAGGGTACTGTAATGATCAGCGGGTGTGAACCTGCTGTCCCACATTACCAAGCTCCTCAGAGGGTGATATTAAGGTGCCCTACCAAACACACAGGAATAATTAGTGGTGCTTTTACTTTGTGGCCAGCGAGGTTTCAGGACCCCCTTACTGTATCTATACTGAAGTTATACCTTTGGAGGGTGTTTTTGGCAATTAACCCTCTCTGAACCAGCAGCGGCTCAAACCACATTAAACTTCCCCCTATCCCTTTTTCTTTATTATTATGTTTTTCACTTTGGCAGCGCGGGTATCTATCATTACTCTGATATTAAGGTGCACGCATCATTCTTTAGAATATCTCAGATTGTGAGGATAGACTTTCTCGAGGGGTACACCAGGTGCTACCTCTGAAAAGGGCTGGAACATGAGGGAACAGAACCTGGGTGTGGACCCACTGGACTGACCTCCAGATGGTACGGTACATCCAGAGGGCGCTGAGAGCCCAGAGGCTGATCAGGCGGTGGCAAGGTCAGAGTACAAGGTCCGAGGACAGGGCAGGCGGCAATATAGTGAGGTCCGTAAACGAGGTACAAGTTCATGGACAGGCGGCAGACAGGCAGGGTCCATTAAACAAGATGCAAGGTCCGGTACACAGTGATGGTAAGAATCACAGAACCACCTTCGCTAAACAGGGACTAGGATAGGAACCAAAGTTGCTCAGGCGCCATCCTGTAGAAGGAGTGCCACTAAAATTTGATCCTTGAGACCTAACTAAGTCTTTTTTTCATGTGCTGTTTTATTTAAAACTTCACTTTTATTTATAGGTTCCCTTTAAAATCTTATCAAAAATAATCACAAAAACTGTAACAGACTAAAACTCTCAGCGGCTTCAGGCTGGCTCCCTCTTATAATCTGCGAACTCCTGCTGTTTATGTTTCTTCACAGCCGCGTTCTGAGTCTAATAGTCTGCAGCCACTTCTGCCTCCGAGCGCTCTGGCTGACAACTGTTACTACCTTCCTATCTGGCTATAATTTAACTCCTATAGCGGAGCTCCCTGCCTGTCCGCACGATCCCCTGAAGACACAGCGAAACATGTCGGGATGCAGGGTGTATCTGTGTGTGTGTTTTTAGATTCAGTGGCGGACAGGCAGGGAGCTCCGTTATAGGAGTTAAATTATAGCCAGATAGGAAGGTAGTAACAGTTGTCAGCCAGAGCGCTCGGAGGCAGAAGTGGCTGCAGACTATTAGACTCAGAACGCGGCTGTGAAGAAACATAAACAGCAGGAGTTCGCAGATTATAAGAGGGAGCCAGCCTGAAGCCACTGAGAGTCTTAGTCTGTTACAGTTTTTGTGATTATTTTTGATAAGATTTTAAAGGGAACCTATAAATAAAAGTGAAGTTTTAAATAAAACAGCACATGAAAGAAAAACTAGATCTCAAGGACCAAATTTTAGTGGCACTATTTACGTAAACGTCGTACATGTGCTGAGAGGTCCTATAAGTTTGTACAATTCCTGTAGAAGGAGGCACCTTAAAATACATTCTGCAGACCAGCCATAGGCTGGGGAAGATAGGAAGCATGCGGGGACAGAATCGCAGGTAACAGGTACAGCCAAACGTTAAGGTTTTTTATGCAGTTTTTGAGGAAAAAAAAAGATCACCCCCCCCCCCCCCCACTGTTCTGCAGTAGCTCCAACATTGGAAATTTGAGTTTCTCCAATTGAAGTTAATGGAAACAGCTCTGCATTAACAAGCTCCATTCAATACACAGATCGGCTGATCAGTGGGGTGGCAGACCTCCGCTGATCAGATAGTGATGACTATCCTGAAGATAGGCCTTCACTTATTAAATCCTGGCCAGAGGCCTTTAAGGCTTATTTCACACAAGCGATACGGAATAACTCAGGATCTATCCCGGGAAAAACTAATGGTTTTGCCCGTAAGTTTAATCAGTTTTGTCTGCGAATGCGTTTAGTGTTTCAGTTTTTTCCACGTGGATGCGATCAATTTTTGATGCAATTTTCCCATGCGTGAATAAAAAAAACGAAGAATAAAAATCGACATCTCCTAGTAACCATCAGTGAAAAACTAATTGCATCTGGATGCCTTATGTTTGCCCTATTAATTTCTATGGGACCGGGGGGGGGGGGGGGGGGAATGACAAACACACAATATAGAATACGCAGTGATTTTTTCCTGAACACAGAGATAATGCGTGAAAAACGAAGCTCATATACACAGACCCATAGAAATGATTGTGTCAGGATTCAGTATTCACTATCACTACACGTATTGCATCTGGGCGGAAAAGTCACTCGTGTAAAAGAGGTCCCCTGCCAGATCTCAAATCTACTGAATTGTTCTGAAATAATGCCGTCAGTGTAATTTAGTAATTACAGGTCTGGCAGGAACACACAGCATTATAAATCATTATAATGCTGTGTGATCCTGTCAGAGGAGCAGAGGTAAGAAAATGAAATCGTACTTACACACTCAGTGTGTTTCTCGCATTGAACTCGTTCGTCGGAGTCTGGCCTTATACTTTCTGTCCTTTTATGATCCACTCCAGATTTTGGATTCAATTACTGCTTCAAAACACCTGATTGTGTGGTGCACCATTATTATTTTTTCCTTGCCAGCTATTTGTTTTTCTGCAAAAGGGGGGTCCGCAAAAAGGGGTTCCGTTGTTCCGTGATCCGTGTCCGTTTTTGTTTCCGTGTGTCTTCTTTTATTTTTGGAACATCTCTAAACATGAAGGAAAGTAAAAAAAAATCTAAGTTTAGTTTGCCATGCAAATGATAGGAAAAAAACGGACGCGGACGCGCAGACACGGATGACAATCTTGTGTGCATCCGTGTTTTTTCACGGACCCGTTGACTTGAATGGGTCCGCGAACCGTTGTCCGTGAAAAAAATAGGACAGGTCCTATTTTTTTCACGGACTGGAAACACGGATCACGGACGCGGATGACAAACGGTGCATTAGCCGAGTTTTCCACGGACCCATTGAAAGTCAATGGGTCCGCAGAAAATCACGGAAAACGGAACAACGGACACGGGACACAACAACGGTCGTGTGCATGAGGCCTCATAGGGGGTTTTCTGGGAGTTTAAAGGGCATCTGTCAGCAGACTGGTACCTATGACACTGGCTGACATGTTACATGTGCGCTTGGCAGTAGAAGGCATCTGTGTTGGTCCCATGTTCATATGTGCCTGCACTGCTGAGAAAATGATGATTTAGTATATAAAAATGAGCCTCTAGGAGCAACGGGGGCGTTACCGGTACACCTAGAGGCTCTGCTCTCTCCGCAACTGCCGTGTCCTCTGCACTTTGATTTACAGGGTAGGTAGTGAAAATGTGATCGCATTTGGCCCTGACCTCTACTAAAGTCACTGAAAGTGCAGAGGGCGCAGCAGTTGCAGAGAGAACAAAGCCTCTAGGTGTAATGGTAACTCCCCCGTTGCTCCTACCGGCTCATTTGCATATATTAAAACATCATGTTTCTCAGTAATGCGGGCACATATGAACATGGGACCAACACAGATGCCTTCAGCTGCCAAGTGCACATGTAACAGGTCAGCCAGTGTCATAGGTACAAATCTGCTGACAGATGCCCTTTAAGGCCTCACGTACATGATGTGGTGTGTTTGGCGGTCCGCAAATTGTGGAAACGCAAAACACGGGTGGCGTCTGTGCGCTTTCCGCAATTTGCGGAACAGCACGGACAGCCTTTAATATGAATGCCTATTCTTGTCCGCAAAGCGCGGACAAGAATAGGACAGGTTATATATTTTTAGCGGGGCCACGGAACGGAGCAACGGATGCGGACAGCACATAGAGTGCTGTCCGCATCTTTTGCGGCTCCATTGAAGTGAATAGGTCCGCATCCGAGCCGCCAAAACGGCGGCTTGGATGCGGATCAAAACAACGGCCGGGTGCATGAAGCCTAATATTTATTTCCTCTCCTCGGGTCTTCAATATATATCCAACTCCCAGCACCCCCACCGATCAGCTGTTTAAAGGGGCTGGGTGCTCCGGCGACTGTTGCGGCCTCTTCGTTGGCCAGTGAGGTTATGTCCATCTTGGTTAGATGGCCTATTTGCAGCTCATTCCCTTTCAAGTGAATGGGCCTGGGCTGCAATACCACGGACAGCCACTATGCAATGCACGGCTTGTTTGCTGTGAGGAGGCCGCAACACCTCGGCGTCTTCAAATAGCTAGATTGGTGAGGGGGGATGCCACACGTCAGACCCCCTCCTCCCCCCCTTGCTCATATATTAGTGACCTATCTTGAGGAAAACCCCTATAAAACTCCAGGAATAGCCCTTTAATGTAATCCATTTTTGTTTTACATTTCCTAGTCCGGTATCCTTTGCCTTTCAGCTACGGTATTGCGGCACTATAAATATTAGCGGGAGCTCTGTATTCACCTCAGATAGACAGTGTCTGGTTATCAAGTTTTATGATTGTAAAATTCCTGGAATAACATGCTGGGACTTGTAATTCCACAACAGCTAAATCCTACACACTGATTTACAGCGCAGGGTGAAGACAAAGGATTTATTTCAGAATGACTTGGGTGGAGTCTTTCCGGTGAATGCAACCTTTAGCTATTTTGGCACTACAAAGCTCGATGCATGTTTCAACCGTTTCCCCCCTAACAGCTTTGAGCCTCACGTGCCAACTTCTACGTTATGTTTTAAATGTGATTCATTTTCATTAGATGGCAATAGAAATAATTGAGCATTGCAACATATTAGATGGTGCAGCACCGATTTCTGCCATTTGCAAAAAATCTATTTACCCAAATTCAAGTTGCACGCCCCCTACTTTGCCTCCTCCACAAGCCCTTCACCCGGACAAGAGATCTCTGCCATACAGCAAAGGAGTCAGAGATGAGCAAATTTTCTTTAAAATTTGATTCGGCTGCTTTGCCGAATAAAAAATAATAATTGCTTTGTGACAAATTACTTCGTCAAGAAGCAAATTTTTTTGTAAGTAGTGGGTGCAATGACAGGGAGCTACGATAGTGCATATGGGAGCTACGAAACATGCATCGAGCTCTCCGTCATTGTACCCCTCAGATGCCGCGTTCATACATCATCACGGCATCTGAAAGTAAAAACAGTGTCAAATGTACATTAAAAAAAAATGCAATCGTATTTACCGCCTCCATTTGCTCGCGACAGGCCAGCCGCCATCTTGCTTGAAGATCTGGCGCTAAATCTTGCGTGGCCCGAGATGACGAGGAAATTCGGCTTTGTGACAAATCAAATTTATCCTGAAATTCGGATCAAATTCCACTTAGTTGGATTCGATTCGCTCAATTCTAGTGCCAATTCTAGTGCCAAGATAGGTCACAATTAGTGTTCATCGAGCACCAAATTGCTCGGGTGCTCGAGTAGAACACTTTGGGATGCTCTGTAGAGCACCCGAGTATAATGGAAGTCAATGGGAGAACCCATTAAACCAGGTACCCACTGCTCTGAAGAGGGGAGGGTCTCTGGTTCATAGGAAAAGGTCAGAAATTGATGGAAACACCACCAAAATGGTTCGGGAACAGCATGGGGAGGATGTCTGGATGCATCTTGGACTCCCAGGTTGCTGCTGGGAATGTTGTTGTCCGAGTAGTACGCCACTTTTACAGATTGAGGCTAAATGCACACGACCATATGTGTTTCGCGGTCCGCAAATTTTTTGGGCAGATCGATTGTAACAATGCCTAAAATGGACAAGAAGAGGACATGTTCTATTTTTTTTCGGGGCTATGGAACGGACATACTGATTTGGACAGCACACAGTGTGCTGTCTGCATTTTTTGCTGACCCATTGAAATGAATGGGTCCGCATCCTATCCGCAAAAAAACACTAAACAGACACGGAAACAAACAACGTTCGTGTGCATGTAGCCTGACAATAGTATGCACAAAACTGAAGATAAAATCGATTTTAGAGGAAAAAATTATAGAAAAACATTCTTTCCTGTATATTTACTTGTATATAAAGTGCAAGTGCTGCCAAAAATTACAAGGAAGAGGCACTCCGATACAACCTGTATATCACATAAAGGAGGGCCTCATTCACATTGTGATACAATTGTTCAGGTAGTGGGACTCATACACTCATAAAGCCTATGCAGTAAGTGAAAGGGCTGCCAAAAATTACAAGGAACTGGCACTCCAATACATCCTTTATTACACATAAAAGAGGGCATCATACACAGCCTTGAAAAATTATGATTGATGGCCTGCTGGTGACCCTCAAAAACATTACGGGTGAGGGCCTGCTGCTGATCTGACCATCTAAAACATTAGGGGTGAGGGTCTGCTACTGAGCTGACTCCTCCCAAAAATTAGGGGCGAGGGCCTGCTGCTGATCTGACCATCTAAAACAGACATGCTCAATCTGCGGCCCTCCAGCTGTTGCAAAACTACAACTCCCAGCATGCCTGAACAGCCTACAGCTATCAGCCTACAGCAGGGTATTGTGGGAGTTGTAGTTTTACAACAGCTGGAGGGCCGCAGGTTGAGCATGCCTGATCTAAAACATTATGGAAGAGGGCCTGCTGGGACCTTCTAAAACATTAGGGGTGAGGGTCTGCTGCTGACAGCGGCAATTTTTTTTTACAATTAATGTCACAGATATTTAGGATGCACAAACCTTATACAGGAGATGTAGCGCAGGTAATGTCGCTGTCAGCAGCGGCCAAACAATAGCGCTGAATGTCACAGATATTTAGGATGCACAAATGTAACACAACATGAGAGGTTGTGTCACTGTCAGCAGCGGCCAAACAATTGTACGCAATTTAGTGCAGGTTGCGCTAATAATATTTATATTGCAGCCAGATAAAACAATCGTCCTTAAAAGGACTTTTGGGTCTCTAACACCTTTCACCACTAAACCCTGCCTAAAAAACAAAACACAATTCTTGTCCATGCACTATTTGTCCCTTCTGATGCAGCTCTCCCTTTCTAAGTCTGAGCCGAACCACGTGTCATTGGGTGCTATTTAGCACCCGATGACGAGTTCCGGCCAGCCAATCACTATAATGCCAGTAACCAACATGGCTACGGCATTACAGTGAGTGGCAGTATGTCCACGCACGTTTATTGGCTGTGTAGCAACCAACAAACGTGCGAGAGGAGACTCAAGCATCGTGCTCGAGCACAAACGGTGTTCGGCCGAACACTGCGATGCTCAAGGGAAAATGGTGTTCGGCCGAGCATGCTCGCTCCACACTAGTCATAATATCTGATCGTTGAGGGTCTGACACCCAGCACCTCGCCAATCAGCTGTCTGAAGAGGAGGCGGTTCTCAATGCAAGTGCACTAAGCCGGATTGGGGTTATGCACACTGACGCTATAATATGCAATGACTGGGTCAGGTGTAAATGATAGTTAATAGTTTTTGTTCGTGACGCCAATTGCAGCGTGCGCAGGGTACAGTCACAGGGCCCTTTAAGGTGTTGCAACTCACGTACCAGGTTAGGAATGCCAGAGTTGTATAATGTCTCTGTGTGATAGTGGCAATGGCTGGGCTCCTGGATCCTGGCTCACTTGCAATAAATGAGTGTGTTGCTAGTAGGAGTAATTGAGGAACTTGGTAGCAATGAATGAGATCCAGACTTGGAATATAATTCAAACTGGTCTTTACTGGATGCAGCAATAGTCTGAAGTCCCAGCAGGTATTGGCAATGTATGGCCGGAATCTGTCTTCTGCTTCTATCATATGCCTGGAGAATATGGCAGGAATCTATATCTGCTCTGTCTGTCTTCTGCTGTGTATGGGACTGACTAGCTGAGGAGGAATTTGGCTTCTCCTGGTCTCTGGAAAGTACTCACAGTTAGCTCACAGGGTATGGTTCTTCCTGGAGTTCTGGAGGTGGCTGCTTGCTTGTCACCAGCTGAGACTGAAGGGCTCAGGCTGGGAATGGTGATCTTTGGTCTCAGCCGAGACACGATCCTGGGTTGGGATCCCTAGAACTGGGAGCTCCTACCAGCACAGCCTTCCCCTAGCCGGGGTGGCTGGCACACTAACTCTACTTCCTTCTCCTCCCCATGAGGCAGGATGTGGGAACATTCCACACCTCCTCAAAGAGGGGGGAGCTAAACTGGAATGTACTATTCCAGTTTAGATATGCTAAACTGTTATTAAAGCCCTGCTGAACACATTGCTGCCACCTGCTGGTGTACATGGAAATTACAGCAAATTACATGTAACAGGCTTAGAATATGCACATTTGTGAGAATGTGATGTTAAATTACACAGGATGACAATGCAGATACACTTAACTGGTTGTAGCGGGGTAAAAGAGCTTAGTAAGATAACTCTGGGATGTTACACAAGCGCTGCTTCATGTTCATTACACTGCCAGGGGTGCAGCTAGCCTTTCTGCTGCCTGAGGCGAAAACTGAAATCGCACCCCAATGCCAATTTCTTAACCTAACCTCTTCCCTCCAGCACTACTGTTAAATACTTACTTGGAAAACATTACATACAGAGCTACAAAGCATACAGGGTAATACAGCGCCACATACTGTGCCCACTGTGCTTCCCAATACTATATTACAGAAACAGATACTCCCCCTTCTGTTGCGCCCCTCTTGCCCCTACTTGGTGCTGCCTGAGGCAATCGCCTCACCTCGCCTCATTGGTGGGGCACCCCTGTACACTGCCCATTGTCTCAGAAGTGCAGTGCAATACAAGCTGGAGCGTACACAGAAATTATTGGGCCCCATAGCAAGAATCTAAATTGGTCCCCCATGCTCCATTAATAGCCCCGCCCAAAAACCGTTCCTGGCCAGTATATACAGCAGTGTACTGATATATGTATGTATTTGTACCTCACATATCAGTACACTGCTGTATATACTATATATCTTAACACACTGCATATATTATACCTCGTACCTCACATATCAGTACACTTCTGTATATACCATATACCTGTACATACTGCAACTAATATACCTTATATCAATACACTGTTGTATATATTATATATCTGTACACACTGAGTGTATTATACCTCGTACCTAATGTATCAGTACACTGCTGTATATACTATGTATCTGTACACTACATCTATTATACCTCGTACCTAATGTATAAGTACACTGCTGTATATACTATATATCTGTACACACTGCATCTATTATACATCGTGCCTCACATATCAGTACACTGCTGTATATACTATATATCTGTAAACACTGCAGCTATTATACTTCGTACCTCACATATCAGTGCATATATATATTATATAGAGCAGTGTACTGATGTGAAAAGTACAAGATATAATAGTGCAGTGTGTACAGATATATGTGGTCAGTTACATATTAAGGTTATTGTATGAGGTACATGAGGTAATAGTGGTTGTAACTGTCTGCAGTACTACTATATATATTGTGGGGATTCGCTCTGGTAGACAGGATAAGCGGACGCAGTATAGAGGCACCAACCAGTTCTTAAATCAAACATTTCAGTGTTTATTCACACTCTTAGCAAGTTCATAAACAAAAAGCCACATTCAACACAAAAAGTCACCTTTTTGGTTTTGGTGTTAGTTTACACCCAGCTGGCAGTTCTGCCTCAAAGAGTCCATGAACAGACTTTAGGCGGCCTGTTTCCCCTCACACTGGTCTCAGACCTCCAAGCCCAGCACAAGCCTCAGATCCCAATACAGAGATCCTTTCTGCTGAACCCAGCTGTCTTTTAAAGGCAGCTAGGTCTTATCAAAACACGGACCGGCACATGAGTCCAGTCTGGTGTTTGACCCCACCTGGCCGCTAATCAGTCCAGCAGCACACACTGGGAGGAAAATACCTGCCTCCCCATACAACTCCCTTTACTGTGTCACATATCCCCCCCTTTGTTCAACCTTGAGGGGGCGAACACATGCCAAACAGTGCACCCAGGACAGGGCATCCGTGTTTTCCTGCAACCGGCCTGCTCTGTGTTCTACCAAGAACTTAAAGTTCTGTAAGGATAAGAACCACCTGGTGACCCAGGCATTTCTCTCTTTGGCCTGGCTCATTTACTTGAGAGGGGAGTGGTCAGTCAACAGGCAGAATTTTCTCCCCACTAAATAATAGCAGAGAGATTCTAGTGCCCACTTGATAGCCCGGCATTCTCTTTCCACTATACTATACTGGGTCTCAGCTGGTGTGAGCTTAAGGCTGAGGAAGCAAATGGGATGCTCCTCCCTGTTGACTTCCTAAGACAGTACAGCACCGAGGCCTACTTCGGAGACATCGGTCTGTACTACAAACTCCCTATTAAAGTCGGGGGCGTCACAAAAACTGGTGACCCGCACAGGGCCGACTTCAAAGTGGAAAAAGCCTCTTCCGCCCGGTCATCCTAGCGAACCATCACTGACTTGTGTCCCTTCAAGAGTCCTGTCAAGGGCGCGGCTAGTAAAGTGGGGAACAAACCTCATGTAATAGCCCACCATTCCCAGGAATGACTTTATTTGCCTAGTGGTGACAGGTCGGGGACAATTCTGTATCGCCTCTATTTTGTTCACTTGGGGTTTGATGACTCCGCGCCCAATGACATACCCAAGGTACTTAGTCTTTTCTAACCCTATCACACATTTTTTTTGGGTTAGCGGTTAGTCCAGCCTTCCGAAAGGAGTCCACTACGGCCTGCACCTTGGGCAGGTGACTCTCCAAGTCGGTACTATGAATGACAATATCATCCAGGTAAGCCGAGGCGTACCTACGATGGGGATGAAGTACAATGTGTATTAATCGTTGAAACGTGGCGGGGGCACCATGAAGGCCAAAGGGTAACACCTTATACTGATACAGCCCCTCAGGGGTAATGAAGGCAGTTTTTTATTTGGCAGCCTCCATTAAGGGCACTTGCCAGTACCCTTTGGTGAGGTCCAAGACCGAGAAATACCTTGCCTGTCCTAACTGCTCGATTAGCTTATCCACATGGGGCATGGGATACGCATCAAATTTAGAAATCTCATTTAATTTACGAAAATCATTACAGAACCGTAGTAGAACTATTGGGCTGGCCCATTAACTTTTAGAATCCTTTATTTCATCCAGCCTTAGCATTAGCTGCACTTCCTCCGAGATTGCTTTTCGCCGAGACTCGGGCACCCGATACAGCTTTAACAGGAGTCTTGCCTGGGGCTCGATGACAATATCATGCTGGATTATGGAAGTGCGTCCAGGGAGTTCTGAGAACACATCAGTGCTCCGACTAATGAACTCCCTGGCTTCCTTAGCCTGTTTAGAGAAGAGGCGGTCAGCAATTCTTATTGTGGCAACCGCTTCCCCTGCAGCAGACACAGGGGCCAAAACCTCTTCTTCTAAACAAACCGACCGCGGTCTGTCCTCAGTGCAGGTCTCCCTACCTTTCAAAGTTTTAGTAGATTAACCTGGTAGACCTGCTCTGGCTTTTGCCGCCCTGGCTGGTCTACCTTGTAATTGTGAACTCTATTTTTCTCTATTACCTTGTAGGGCCCCTGCCACCTAGCCAAGGACTTACTGTCCACTGTCGGTACCAGAACCAAGACTCGATTACCCGGGTTAAAGCTCCGGACTTGAGCCTGCCGGTTATAGAGTCGACTCTGGGCTCGCTGAGCCGCCTCCATAGGTTCCCGAACCAGAGGCAATACGGTCTCTATCCATTCTTGCATCTGGGTGACGTATTCAATAACACTTTTATACAGAGTGGGCTGTTGTTCCCATGCCTCCTTGGCTACATACAACAGCCCGTGAGGATGTCTGCCATATAACAATTTGAAGGACAAGAACCCAGTAGAGGCCTGGGGCACCTCTCGCACTGCAAACATGAGATAGGGCAAGAGGAGGTCCCAGTCCCTTCCATCTTTGGACACCACTCTTTTTAACATATTTTATAAGGTTTAGTTAAACCTTTCTACCAGTTTGGCCGATGTATGCCACAGGGGCACCACCTCCGGGTACCGGGGAGCGTAGTCTAGGATGACTAGAATGTGTTGGTGCCCTCTAGTGGACTTTGGTACTGGTCCTATGAGATCCATAGCGATTCTTTCAAACGGGACCTCGATCATCGGGAGAGGTACTAAGGGACTATGGAAATGGGGCTGAGGGCTAGTTATCTGGCAGGTCTTGCAAGACTTACAATACTCTTTCACCTTTCTAAACACACTGGGCCAGTAAAACCGCTGTAGTATACGGTCCTGTGTTTTCTGCAATCCCAGATGACCCCTGAGAACATGTTGGTGCGCTAGATCTAGTACCAGTTTGAGATAAGCCTTGGGCACCTCCAACTGTTCCACATTCTCCCCCCGTAGTTGGTTGACCCGATACAGCAAATCATGGACACATCATCATTAACACATTCTCCCAGGCTCGTGATAATGTCGGGTCCCTGTGTTGTGCTGTACTGAAATTATCACCAGAGACGTTTAAGTCTGCCAATTCAGGGCCCAGCTGCAAGTCCTCCACCTCCCCAACCATCACATTCAATGGGGTTGTTCCCCCCTCATCCACCGAAGTCTTATAGCTGGCTACAGTTCCGGGAAGCCCGGGAAGTCTCTTCCTATTATTAGTTCATAGTGTAAATTTGTGGCCATGGTCACTTCATGAATCCTCCTGCCGGCAACCGTGGTTAAAGACACCAGAGCGGTGAGGTAGTCTTTTAAGTCACCATGTATGCACATTACCTCAACTTTCCAGCCAGTTAACTCAGCGGGTCACACCAGGGTAGCCCTTACCAAACTCCTCGAGTCCAGCAGTACCACTGCTGGAGTGTCTCCCCCTTCCGCCTGGCACAGGTGATTATTATCTAGAGACTCCCTGGCACACAGCTTCCTGGCATATAGCGACCGACGGTTGCCGTAGTTAGTGTCCATTGGCTTAACCCTATGGGGACAGTTGGCCCTTACGTGACCAGGCTCATGACACCGCAAACAGATCACCGGAGCCAGGTCCGCAGTGGGTGCCTCCCGGGCAGGCTTTTTCGGCTCCAGTCTCCAAGTCTGGAGTAGGTATTGTCGCAATTTAACTGCCCCCTTCCCAAAATAGCCCCCCCCCAATATTTTCCTGGTAGCCTTATATCGTTCAACGAGGTCCACCATCTCAAGGGCATAAACAGGAGACGCCTGGCCAATCCAATGCTAAAGAGGATATGGCAACGCCTTCCAGAACATATCAGCTAAAATACGGTCCAGCATAGCAGTGGGACTCAGTACGTCTGGTTGTAGCCATTTTTTGCAAAAGGTGGAATAAAGCAGAATATTGGGGTCCCGCGGGCTCAGCCAGGTTAAACTCCCACTGGTGCACCCTCTGGGCCCGGACCAACACATTCACCCCCAGCCTCGCCAGGAGCTCCCCCTTGACTTTCTGGTAATTTGCTGCTTGCTCGTCTGGTAAGTCGAAATACACCTGCTGGGACTCGGATGCCAGGAATGGAGCGACGACCTCAGCCCACTGATCTCAGGGTAGAATCTCCCTCACGGCCACTTTCTCGAATACCGCCATGGGTACCATCTTGGGGATCACCGTACAAACTGCTTTCCGGGCATCGTGAACGCTCGGGGATGCTCCTGCCGTCTGTAGAGCTATCACGTGTTGCAGCAGCATCTGGTTTGTTTCTTGCTGCTGCTTATTGGCCTTCAGCTGTTGCAGGTTAGCCTCCAAGAGGGCCTTCATTGCAGCTTCCATTTTGCTGAGTAACACGGGTTGAAATTTAGCTGGTTTAATCCAGGACATGCATCTGTGCCTAGAGAAAATAAAAATATAAATTTTGGCTTTTCCGCCAGCCTCACTGCGATTGCACGCATCCTCCACCAACTGTGGGGATTCGCTCTGGTAGACAGGATAAGGGTACTTTCACACTTGCATTTTTCTTTTCCGGCATAGAGTTCCGTCACAGGGGCTCTATACCAGAAAAGAACTGATCAGTTTTATCCTCATGCATTCTGAATGGAGAGTAATCCGTTCAGTTTGCATCAGGATGTCTTCAGTTCAGTCGGATCCGTCATTCCGGTCTGCGCATGTGCAGACTGAAAAAAAAGGTGAAAAAAATAAATGCCGGATCCGTTTTGCCGGATGACACCAGAAAGACGGATCCGGCATTTCAATGCATTTTTTCGACTGATCAGGCATTTTTAAGACTGATCAGGATCCTGATCAGTCTTACTAATGCCATCAGTTAGCATACATTTTGCCTGATCCGGCAGGCAGTTCCGGCGACGGAACTGCTTGCCGGATCTCTCTGCCACAAGTGTGAAAGTAGCCTAAGCGGACGCAGTATAGAGGCACCAACCAGTTCTTAAATCAAACAGTGCAGTGTTTATTCACACTCTTGGCAAGTTCATAAACAAAAAGCCACATTCAACACAAAAAGTCACCTTTTTGGTTTTGATGTTAGTTTACACCCAGCTGGCAGTTCTGCCTCAAAGAGTCCATGAACAGACTTTAGGCGGCCTGTTTCCCCTCACACTGGTCTCAGACCTCCAAGCCCAGCACAAGCCTCAGATCCCAATACAGAGATCCTTTCTGCTGAACCCAGGTGTCTTTTAAAGGCAGCTAGGTTTTGTCAAAACCCGGACCGACACATGAGTCCAGTCCAGTGTTTGACCCCACCTGGCAGCTAATCAGTCCAGCAGCACACACTGGGAGGAAAATACCTGCCTCCCCATACAACTCCCTTTACTGTCTCAATATATATAGGATATGAGTAAAATAGGGGATGGGGACAAATGTAGAGAAAGGACGAGGACCTCCTCTTACTGCGCCATTCTAGTCTCAGTGAAGAGCTCATTCTGCAGTTCTTCTCTATGATATTGGGGGTTGAAGGACCTGTGATTATGCTCTGTGCAGTTCCTTTACTAGATATACAGGGCCTGTGATGCTGAAGATGATGTCATCATAGGTCCTGGCAGATGCTCCTATCTAACCTGGGAACTACACCATTCTTTATGCTGTTCCTTTACTAGATGTACAGGACCTGTGATGACATCATCACAGGTCCTTTAGCTTTATCCACTACTGATAGCTGGACAGTAATGAGTGTAATTAGGGGCAGGGCCTTTTCCCCATGGGCCCCATAGCAGCTGCGTGTTCTGCCTCTATTGGAGGTATTTGAATGGATCGAGTACTTGTAATGACACTGCGCCGCAGCTGCAAGGGAGACAACATGTAGTGTAATTAAGAAGAAGCAGTGATGGAGCACCGCTTCCTCTTCATACACCCGGCACCTGCGCCAAATAGATATTGATGACCTATGCTGAGGATAGGTCATCAATACAAAAAGGCTGTACAACCCCTATAACTGCACAACCCCTTTAACCCCCGAATTTATCTCTCACACATTAGTGCATACTTTATTGTAAAAATTGTTTGGGAGTGTGGTGAATACAAAATGAGATAATGGAGCATGAGGGGAAGGAGGTTAGGAAGAGTGGTGAGCGAGGAGAATGGGTTTAGTGACGATATGGTGACGATATGTCACGGTGGGGAAACCCCCCACCGTACAATGAGGGGACAATAAGGTACGAGCTAGGACTAGAAACAGGTAAAAGGGAGCTGGAAACCAACCAAGCATCCCTGAATCCTATTCCTGACCTCCTGACTGTATGAGCCGCCCTCGATGGTAGGGTGGCTCATACTCTCGAACCTGGGCCCTACTGACCCTAACGGTCCCTGCAATATGGCGTCAGAAGGTGGAGACAATCGATTCCTTCAAGCCTAGCAACAAAGGGGAAGAAAGCAGCCAGCAGTGGACGACACGACAGATAAGTGTCCAGAGGCAGAAAACACCACTGCCAACAGGACCAACATGGACACCTACCTGACACAGCTGAAACAGGAACTCAAGCCGTCCAGGCCACTACCACTGGATCCTGGAAATGCGCATAGGTTTCACACACACACACCAGGCAGGACCCAGCAGAAACACCAAACACATAATCCAGTAGAAACAACCTGGACCACCATGAGGCATGAACCATGGTGACACCAGGCCAAGCTGCCTATAGTTCCCCATCCGGGGAACTCCAGGGACCCCCTTCCAGAGGTAAGGCTATACAAAGGATATGTCTGGCATCCATGCTGACCCCACAGGCCAGACATGAAACACTAAACCAGACATAACAACAAACCCCAAACATAAACCCACACCAAACACACAAATGAGGTAGGGTAACAGAAACAGACACAAAGGGGTGACATCAGGTAACATAGTACATAAGGTCGAAAAAAGACATTTGTCCATCTAGTTTGGCCTGTCATCCTGCAAGTTGATCCAGAGGAAGGCAAAAAAAAAAAACCCTGTGAGGTAGAAGCCAATTTTCAATGTCCCATAAGGTGGCCCTCAAGGACTGGGCAGATGGAAAAGCACCAGCTCCTCAAGACACTGAAGACTATCTGACCTCAGGCTCACAACTCAGAACAATAAGAGCCAGGAGGCCACACCCAGCTCCACCTTGCACACACCTTAACCCCATACACACAGAAATGGGAAGGTAAACAGCCATAAAGGGGAAGTAAACACGCAAGCTATACAAACACCACGTTGCCACAGGCAACAAGCATGCACGGCAAAAGTGTCACAGTCCACTAACACTAGACCAAGACACAGCCGTGGCAGGATGGCAGTATAAACAGTGGATAAGCAGAGCATAGAAACATAGAAACATAGAATGTGTCGGCAGATAAGAACCATTTGGCCCATCTAGTCTGCCCAATATACTGAATACAGTGATACCTCGGTTCACGAACTTAATTCGTGAACTGACTCTGGTCGCGAACCGAATTGGTCGCGAACCGAGGCACATTTTCCCATAGGGTTCAATGTAAATCTGGTTAATCCGTGCTGACCTTTTTTTGGGGGTTTTTGAAGCACAAAAATATGAAACAAATTACAATACACATTAGTACAGTATAGTAATGTATAAAGAGAGGACACTAACCTTGCTTGAGATGACTTCTGGCATGGAGGAAGGCAGGTGGGAGGCAGTTATTGTTTGGAGGGAGAGTCCCCCTCCATAAGGACATCAGGGGGATCTCCTTCAGGGGTTTCCTCTCTCCTTTGTCTCCTAGCTGCAGGCTCAGTTTGTCTGAAAAATCTGTCCAATGTCACTTGTCTCTTCCTGCGCTGCATAACCCTCCGGAAATGAGAGACCACATTATCATTCATGAGATTTAGCACTCTGTTCACGACAGTTATGTTGGGGTGGTGCTTTTCAAAAAAATCATGGCACTCATTCCATTTTTGCATAATGGATTTTATGGCATCACTGCTAACCTCCTCCCTTTCTTCTTCTTCCTCAGTGGAATGCTCCTCAAGTGCCTTCTGCTGCTCACCGTGGAGTTCAGAAAGTTCTTCCGTGGTCAGCTCCTCCCTATGTTCCTCAACAAGCTCTTCCACATCAGCACCATCAACGTCCAGACCCATACTCTTGCCCATGGACACAATTTCCTCCACTACCTCTGCATCAGACCCTTCAAAGTCATGTTCACGTTCAGCGACACATTCTGGCCACAGTTTCCTCCAGGCTGAATTCAGGGTTCGGGGAGTGACCTCTTCCCAGGCTTTGTCAATGAGGTTAATGCAGTGGACAACATTGAAATGTTTCTTCCAGAATTCTTTCAAAGTCAAGGACGTCTCTTCAGTGACATTAAAACACCTAGTGAAGAGCGCCTTTGTGTACAGCTTCTTGAAGTTGCAGATGACTTGCTGGTCCATGGGCTGCAGAAGTGGTGTTGTGTTGGGGGGGAGGAACTTTACCTTGATGAAGTCATACTCAGCATCCATATCATCCACCAAGGCTGGAGGGTGTGCCGGGGCATTGTCCATCAGAAGAAGGCACTTGCCAGCTGTTTCTCATTCAACCACACCAACAAAAGTTTTTCCACCTCTTCCAGAACTTGCGTCCTTTGCTTGGTTAACATTGTTACTCCTTTTGCAACATCAGCTCGTTTGATGGCGGCTTTGTTTTTCAGAATAGTCGAGATTGTTGACTTTGCCATCTTGTACTCCGAGGCCAGATCAGTCACACGAATACCACGGTCATGCTTTTCTATAATTACCTTCTTCAGCTCAATGGTTATTTTCTTCACAACCTTGCTGTCACCTTTACTACTGCTCTGCACTTTCTTTTTGCCACCATGCTTGCGCTGCACATTCTTGTCACCTGCATTTCCACTTTGCACATTGTCACCTGCATTTCCACTTTGCACATTGTCACCTGCATTTCCACTTTGCACATTGTCACCTGCATTTCCACTTTGCACATTGTCACCTGCATTTCCACTTTGCACATTGTCACCTGCATTTCCACTTTGCACATTGTCACCTGCATTTCCACTTTGCACATTGTCACCTGCATTTCCACTTTGCACATTGTCACTTGCATTTCCACTTTGCACATTGTCACCTGCATTTCTGTTCTTGTCACCTTCATTGCTGCTCCGCACTTTCTTTTTTCCACTATGCTTCTTGGGAGCCATATTGGGTGTCCAGTGAACTGTACAGTACTGTATGTGCTAAAAAGCACACCAAAAAGCACTTAAAATGTTTGCAGAGTACTCACAGTACTTCTTTCTGTGTCTCTTCTTCTCTCCACGGTCTTCCTACAGGAAGTCACGACCATGTGACAGCCTGGAAATAGCATTAAAATGGCCGCGGCTCCTGTTCGTGAACCGAGGCGGAGTTCGTGAACCGGAGCATATTTTTATGAACTTTTCTGTTCGTGAACCGAGTTGTTCGTGAACAGAAGCGTTCGTGAACCGAGGTATCACTGTACTATGGATAGCCCCTGGCCCTATCTTATATGAAGGATGGCCTTATGCCTATCCCATGCATGCTTAAACTCCTTCACTGTATTTGCAGCTACCACTTCTGCAGGAAGGCTATTCCATGCATCCACTACTCTCTCAGTAAAGTAATACTTCCTGATATTACTTTTAAACGTTTGCCCTCTAATTTAAAACTATGTCCTCTTGTAGCAGTTTTTCTTCTTTTAAATATTTTCTCCTCTTTTACCTTGTTGATTGCCTTTATGTATTTAAAAGTTTCTATCATATCCCCTCTGTCTCGTCTTTCTTCCAAGCTATACATGTTAAGGTCCTTCAATCTTTCTTGGTAAGTTTTATCCTGCAATCCATGTACCAGTTTAGTAGCTCTTCTCTGTACTCTCTCCAAAGTATCAATATCCTTCTGGAGATATGGTCTCTAGTACTGAGCACAATACTCCAAATGAGGTCTCACTAGTGCTCTGTAGAGCGGCATAAGCACCTCCCTCTTTCTACTGGTAATTCCTCTTGCTATACACCCAAGCATTCTGCTAGCATTTCCTGCTGCTCTGTGACATTGTCTGCCTACCTTTAAGTCTTCTGAAATAATGATCCCTAAATCCCTTTCCTCAGATACTGAGGTTAGGACTGTATCACTGATTTTATATTCTGCTCTTGGGTATATTATCTTGCACTTATCAACATTAAATTTTAGTTGCCAGATTTCTGACCATTCCTCTAGTTTTCCTAAATCCTTTTCCATTTGGTGTATCCCTCCAGGAACATCAACCCTGTTACAAATCTTTGTGTCATCAGCAAAAAGACACACCTTACCATCGAGGCCTTCTGAAATTTCGCTGATAAAGATATTAAACAATATGGATCCCAGAACAGATCCCTGAGGTACCCCACTGGTAACAAGACCTTGGTCTGAATATACTCCATTGACTATAACCCTCTGTTGCCTGTCCCTCAGCCACTGCCTAATCCATTCAACAATATGGGAGTCCAAGCCCAAAGACTGCAATTTATTGATAAGCCTTCTATGTGGGACAGTATCAAAAGCCTTACTAAAGTCTAGATAAGCGATGTCTACTGCACCTCCTCCATCTATTATTTTAGTCACCCAGTCAAAAAAATCAATAAGATTAGTTTGACATGATCTCCCTGAAGTAAACCCATGCTGTTTTTCATCTTTCAATCCATGGGATTTTAGATGTTCCACAATGGTTTCCATTAATTTCCCCACTATTGATGTCAGGCTTACTGGCCTATAGTTGCCCGATTCCTCCCTACTACCTTTCTTGTGAATGGGCACAACATTTGCTAATTTCCAATCTTCTGGGACGACTCCTGTTGCCAGTGATTGGTTAAATAAATCGGTAATGGTTTTGCTAGTTCACCGCTGAGCTCTTTTAATAGCTTTGGGTGTATCCCATCAGGCCCCTGTGACTTATTTGTATTGATTTTAGACAGCTGACTTAGAACCTCTTCCTCTGTAAAGACACATGCATCAAAAGATTAATTTGTCTTCTTTCCTAACTGAGGTCCTTTTCCTTCATTTTCCTTTGTAAAAACTGAACAGAAGTATTCATTGAGGCAGTCAGCTAGTTCTTTATCTTCTTCCATATACTTTCCTTCTTTTGTTTTGAATTTGGTAATTCCTTGTTTTAGTTTCCTTTTTTCATTTATGTATCTGAAGAATGCCTTATCGCCTTTTTTCCCTGACTGAGCTAATTTCTCTTCTGCCTGTGCTTTAGAAGCTCTTATAACTTGTTTGGCCTCTCTCTGCCTAATCTTATAAATTTGCCTTTCATCCTCTTTTTTTTTTTTTATAATTCCTAAATGCTATCTTTTTGTTTTTAATGATTTTGGCCACTTCTGCTGAGTACCACAGTGGTCTCTTCCTTTCTTTGCTTTTGCTGACAAGCCTAATGCAATTATCTGTTGCCTTCAATAGTGCCACTTTTAAGTAGTCCAATTTCTCCTGGACTCCAATGAAACTGTTCCAATCTGATAGGGACTCGTATACCACTAATCTAATTTTAGAAAAGTCAGTTTTTCTAAAATCTAAAACTTTTGTTTTTGTGTGGTGTGACTCAGTCCCTGTACTTAGAGTAAACCACACTGACTGGTAATCACTAGATCCCAAGCTTTCCCCTACAGTAATATCATATACCAAATTCCCATTTGTGAATACTAAATCTAAAATGGCCTCCTTCCGGGTTGGCTCCTCCACTACTTGCTGTAGAGATAATCCCAGTAGGGAATTTAGAATATCTGCACTTCTGGCAGAGCTAGCTATTTTTGTTTTCCAGTTTACATCTGGAAGATTGAAGTCTCCCATAATGATAACTTCCCCCTTCAATGTCATTTTAGCTATTTCCTCAACTAGTAGATCATCTAATTCTTTGACTTGGCTAGGTGGTCTATATATCACACCTACATGAGTTACCTTATGATTATCGAGCTGCAAGGTAACCCAAACTGACTCTAAATTGTTCTCGCTAACTTGTATCAAATTAGATTTTATGCTGTCTTTCACATACAGGGCCACCCCACCCCCCTTCTTGCCTTCTCTGTCTTTCCTGTATAGAGAGAACCCTGGTATTGATATATCCGGGTCATTACTCCCCTTGAACCACGTCTCAGTAACAGCCACTACGTCTATATTCTCAGATGCCATTATAGCCTCAAGTTCATTGATCTTATTCCCTAAACTGCGAGCATTTGTAGACAAGAATCTGCATAGAGTACAAAGTGAGGATAGCCATGTAGCGTGTGGCGATGTGAACAGGAGTCTGTTTACTGATCAACCAGGCACAAAGGGGGAGATTTATCAAAAAGGAAAACTGGCTTTGTTGCCCATAGCAACCAATCAGATTCCTCCTTTCATTTTTCAAGGCTCCCCTGGATTGCTATGGGCAACTAAGCCTGCGCCTGAGACCCCTTTTTTTAGATGGAAAAAAAGTACTGCAAGCAGGATCTTTTTTTCCATCTAAAAAGCGGATCTCAGACGGAAATGGCTCACACTGATGCCAAATGTGCATAACTGATGCACAGGTTCCGTATTTTTACAGGATCCGTTTTTTTTTCCTTCTCTTCTTTTGACGGAAACAACGGAAAAATAATGGTGATGTGAACTCTCCCTTAGGCCTCATGCACACGAACGCTGTTTGTTTCCGTGTCCGTTCCGGTTTCTTTGTAGATAGGATGCGGACCCATTCATTTCAATGGGTCCGCAAAAAATGCGGACAGCACGCCGTGTGCTGTCCGCATCCGTTGCTCTGTTCCATGGCCCTGCAAAGCTTTGCGGACAAGAATAGGCAGTTATATTAAAGGCTGTCCGTGCCGTTCTGCAAATTGCGGAACACACACGGACGCCATCCGTGTTTTGCGGATCCGCGATTTGCAGACCGCAAAACACACAACGGTCGTGTGCATGAGGCCTTACTCTGAGCTGCCTGTCATGTATTTGCACAAACTCTCCCTGCACTGACCTCGGCCTGTTACTATGAGCTTTGCCTGATCATTCAGTGCACCAGTGTCTCTGACTACCAGTCAACCACACCAGGCCTACTCCAAGAGTATGTGGCCTGGTGGCAGCCCTGCAGCGAAATCCAGTTCTCTGTATAGGGGTTATAAAGTGGATACCAGGGGACTGCCAGGAAAATGCCCTTAGGTCTAGCCCAAAGTCAAACTAGTTGGGTAATACAGTGGTTTCATTAATCATTACAGTATCTGGTTTAGGGCTTGTTCACCGGAACGTATTTTTAGTTCCGTATACGGGCCGTTTTCTGCGTTCCGCAGACGGTCCGTATACGGAACCATTCATTTTAATGGGTCCGCACAAGATGCGGACAGCACTCTGTTGCTCCGTTCCGTGGCCCTGCAAAAATTATGAGTCCTATCCTATAGTTGTCTGTTTTGCGGACAAGAAGAGTCATTTCTATAATGGGCCTCCTGTTCCGTTCCGCAAATTGCAGAGGGCACATGGCGGCATACGTTTTTTTGCGGACCGCCCTAAGGCTCCATTCACACGTCCGCAATTGTGGTCCACATCCGTTCTGCAATTGTTTGGAACAGGTGCGGACCCACAGTGTGCTGTCTGCATCCGCATTTCCAGAGCGCGCCGCCAATCTTCCGGTCTGCGGCTCCGGAAAAAAATAGAACATGTCCTATTCTTGTCCGCAATTGCAGACAAAAATAGGCATTTCTATGGGGGTGCCGGCCATGTGTATTGATACACTACGGATGTGTGAATGGAAATGCGGACAGCACACTGTGTGCTGTCCGCATCTTTTCTGTCCCCATAGAGAATGAACAGAACGGATGCAGACCCATTTACGGACATGTGAATGGAGCCTTAGGGTCCATTCACACGTCCGCAAAATAGGTCCGCATCTGTTCCACAATTTAGCGGAACGGGTGCAGAAGCATTCATTTTCAATGGGGCCGGAATGTGCTGTGCGGATCCGCATCCGTGCTTCCGTTTCCGCAAAAAAATAGAACATGTCCTATTCTTGTCCGCAATTGCGGACAAGATTAGGCATTTTCTATTATAGTGCCGGCGATGTGCGGTCCGCAAATTGCGGAATACACATTGCCAGTGTTTGTGTTTTGTGGATCTGCAAAACACTTACGGACGTGTGAATGGACCCATAGGGTTCATTCACACGTCAGTATTTTTGTTTTCCAGATTTTCATTCAGTTTTTTGCGGATCCGTGTTTACGCAAAAACCTTCCGTTTTGGCTTCATGCACACGGCCGTTGTTTGGGTCCGCATCCGAGCCGCCGTTTTTGCAGCTCGGATGCGGACCCATTCACTTCAATGGGGCCGCAAAAGATGCGGACAGTACTCTGTGTGCTGTCCGCATCCGTTGCTCCGTTCCGTGGCCCCGCAAAAAAAAATAGAACATGTCCTATTCTTGTCCGTTTTACGGACAAGAATAGGCATTTCTACAATGGGCCGCCCGTTCCGTTACGCAAATTGCGGAAGGCACACAGGCGGCTTCTGTTTTTTGCAGATCCGCGGTTTGCGGACCGCGAAAAATGGCCTGGTCGTGTGCATGAGGCCTTTTACAAATTGTACATCCGCAAAAAAAAACGGAAGGAGGAATATATGTTGTTATGGTACTAAAATAAAATTTCTTTCTATTTCCTGGAAATGGATCCGCAATTGCGGATGACATATTAATGCAATCCATATGTCATCCGCATTTTTGTGGACCCATTGACTACAATGGGACCACGGACCGCATTTTGCGGACAATAGTAAGACAAGCTCTATTTTTTTGCGGCTCCGCATAACGGAACGGAACAAGGGACCATTAAAATTATTGGGTCCGCATTCCGTTCAGCAAATTTGCAGAACAGATGCGGATTACAAAATACAGACGTGTGAATGGACCCTTAACAATGAATTTCCTGGTGACACACTCCTTAAGTAAAGGCAAACAATGGAAATGTACGTGGAGGAGAGATTACCTAGAGCAGGGGTCAGCAACCTTTTCAGGTTGGGGGCCACATTGTCAGCCT
Source organism: Bufo gargarizans (assembly GCF_014858855.1). NCBI lineage: Eukaryota > Metazoa > Chordata > Amphibia > Anura > Bufonidae > Bufo > Bufo gargarizans. The sequence continues at coordinate 477,901,592 of NC_058083.1, forward strand.
AAACCAATTCCAAGGGCCGAAAATAAAACTTAAAGGGGTATTACCAACTGAAATACTATATTGAACATACAGTATATACTATAAATGGCTAGTTACACTTTTAGTACTCCTATCTAATGGGAGAATACATGAAAGATACAAGTGAGTAGCCACAAGACATAGACATACATGTCTCTTACCAGATGGTTGGGGGCCGCACAGAATGATATCAAGGACCACATGTGGCCCCCGGGCTGCAGGTTGTGCACCCCTGGCCCGGGCACCGTTCCGTGGCCATTCCGCGTCACGGATGCGGACCCATTTATTTCAATGGGTCTGCAAATCCGGAGATGAGGAACAGAACACTACGGAAGCACTACGGAGTGTTTTCTGGGGTTCCGCTCCGTGCTTCCGCACCGCAAAAAGATAGAACTTGCTCTATCTTTTTGCGGAACGGAAGGATCGCGGACCCGTTCAAGTGAATGGGTCTGCGATCCCCATGCGCCTGCCACACGGACGGTGCCCGTGCATTTTCGGATGGATATATATATATATATATATATATATGCAAAAAAATATAAGAAAATAAATAAGATATTTATGCAACATTCTTTTTCGAGTGCCGTGGTCTTCCTATTAATATTGGTACCACATTTACCACTGAGCACCGTCCATACTAAACGAGGAGTGCCGTTCAAATTTGTCCTTAATCGTCAGATTTTTTTGAGTCTGAGCACCCTCCAAATGTCAGCAACTACCTTTTCATATGATACTACAGCAGCAGAGAAGATTGTCTCTGAGGTCATAGTACCAAGCGACTTCCTACACATACCACACAGCTAATACCGCATAAGAGACTGAGAACGTGAGTCAAAGAAACTTCTTTCTACCGAACTTCACTGCACCACTCTCGCTGAATATTTTAAACATAAGAGGATCCCGAGAGGACTACGGGTCCATCTTCGACCAACCCTATTTCCCTCCAACACGGAATACTGTAATAAGTTTGAGACCATTCTAAACGAATGTTCATTGGATATAATTGTTCTCAGTATCGAATTTCTCCAGAAAGCAATCCAAGAATCCAAAGAGAAGCTTACGGCCATCGAAGTTCAACTTCTCTCAACCACCTCAACCACCGAATGGTCAGAACGAAAGAGAAACACAGAAAAAACATTGGAAGAACAAAGTAAATATCTGGAAAACACCAAACGTACCAAGTTTATTCGGGACACGGAAGATTACCAACTAAACAGAATCTACAGATGGCAATGGCAAGACACCACCACAGGACACGGGCACACATCCTACGCAGGCTAGGCATCTTCTTCCTCAGGCAGCGACCATTTCATAAATTACCGTCCACAGCAGTCTTTTCCAGGCGAGGCCACCGACCACGAAGTAAATACAACGCATACGACGAGGAAGGGGCACCCACCGATCCAAAACCCACCGGCATTCAGACCCAATCACAGGTAGGAATCTCATAGTCAACATTTCATCTAGAACTCTGTCACCGACTGAACTGAACATACTATCCAAGGGACTTTCTTTTTGTCCTTATGGCAACCTATGACAATTCCCCCTTGAACAAGAACTGAATAGGTTCTATAGTTCACTCAGACTTAAAGCCCATGTTTCAAAAAACACAACTTCACCTCCCACTTACATACCTTCATCCTCTATTTCCATACAAAAACTGGGCCTGAAGAATAAAAGCCATTTCATGCCCCCTAAAATATACCATGGAGTTGAGGCATTTATCAATCTCATTATTCATGAAATTAAAACTAATGTTTCACTTTTAAAAAATGACAACCTACATACCCCAAAAAACTTGAGAAGTGAAGAACATATTGCCCTGAAAGCGTTACAATCTGAGAAATCTATTACCATTAAACCAGCTGACAAAGGGGGCGCCATAGTTGTAATGGACATCACAGCTTACATCCAGGAAATAAACAGACAGTTGGCAGACACTACTACCTACGAACAAGTACCATATAACCCCACTTTTCAACTGAAAAAAGATATTACCACCTACCTAGATCACTATCTCCAGATAGGTACTATTGACAAACCAACCTATACTTTCTTTCTCAATGACAACTCTACCCTTCCGGTGTTCTATATCCTACCCAAAATACACAAAAACTTAACTCATCCACCAGGCAGGCCCATCGTAGCCTCTACAGACTCCCTACTCTCCCCACTAACCGTCCTTCTGGAAAAAGTACTGATCCCACTGATCAAGCAAACGTGATCCTTTCTTCTTGACACTTTCCATTTTCTGTCTATTATTTCTAATCTTAAAAATATACCTCCGGAAACCCTACTAGTGACACTAGATGTCAACATCTTATACACTTCTATATCTCATGATAAAGGTATCCAAGCAGTGTCTACACTTTTGTTAACTCCTGACCTTGCAATACCAGTCCAAACCTTTTGCAGTTACTAAAGTTTGTACTGCAACTAAAGTTTTTTATGTTTGGCGACAATTTCTATATCCAGAAGAAAGGGACCGCCATGGGCGCGAACGTAGCGCTACCTTATGCCAACGCCTTCATGGTTGAATTTGAGAAAGCACATGTTTACCCGAATGCTCTATTTCAGACCCATGTGATGGTATGGCATAGGTACATCGATGACGTGTTCTGCATTTAGAAAGGTGATCGGAACTCATTCTCAGATTTTATGCTACACATCAATGGGATAGACCCAGAGTTACAATCTTCGTACCACCAAACAGTCTTTACCCCATTCCCAGTTCCAAAGGGTAGCCAGAATAGTAACGGATCCCACTCTCCGCAATCAACGATTACAAGAAATGTCACAAAAGTTTCAAGACAGAGAGTATCCCATCCCTCTACTTCAACATGAACAGTCCCTCCCTCCACGGGCATTATCTATACTAAATAGTACGTTGTCCTCTCCACGTCTCCCGATGGTCACAACCTATCACCCCAAGGTACCTAGAATTGAATTAATAATACAGAAACATTGGTCTGTCCTTAAACAGTCATAACCCAGACATCCCAGAGTTCCAGAACTCCATTCGTATGTGCTAAAAAAGACCACAAAATCTCAGGGACAAACTTGTCTGGGCAGACATCGGCCCCCTAAAATCTACCATACAACAATCCACTCTGGCACCAGCAAAAACAGGTACTTACCCATGCCTTAATTGCGCACAATGCAGTAATGTTATTAGGGGCAATCGTATTATTCATCCACACTCAGAGAAAATCTACCACCCAAAAGTCTTTTACACATGTGCATCCTCCTATGTGGTCTATTTAATACGTTGTCCATGCGGTCTCGCATACGTGGGTGAAACCATCCAGTGTGTACGAGACCAAATCTCTAAATATAAGTCAGATATACAGGGAGTGCAGAATTATTAGGCAAGTTGTATTTTTGAGGATTAATTTTATTATTGAACAACAACCATGTTCTCAATGAACCCAAAAAACTCATTAATATCAAAGCTGAATATTTTTGGAAGTAGTTTTTAGTTTGTTTTTAGTTTTAGCTATTTTAGGGGGATATCTGTGTGTGCAGGTGACTATTACTGTACATAATTATTAGGCAACTTAACAAAAAACAAATATATACCCATTTCAATTATTTATTTTTACCAGTGAAACCAATATAACATCTCAACATTCACAAATATACATTTCTGACATTCAAAAACAAAAACAAATCAGTGACCAATATAGCCACCTTTCTTTGCAAGGACACTCAAAAGCCTGCCATCCATGGATTCTGTCAGTGTTTTGATCTGTTCACCATCAACATTGCGTGCAGCAGCAACCACAGCCTCCCAGACACTGTTCAGAGAGGTGTACTGTTTTCCCTCCTTGTAAATCTCACATTTGATGATGGACCACAGGTTCTCAATGGGGTTGAGATCAGGTGAACAAGGAGGCCATGTCATTAGATTTTCTTCTTTTATACCCTTTCTTGCCAGCCACGTTGTGGAGTACTTGGACGCGTGTGATGGAGCATTGTCCTGCATGAAAATCATGTTTTTCTTACCTTGCAGACTTCTTCCTGTACCACTGCTTGAAGAAGGTGTCTTCCAGAAACTGGCAGTAGGACTGGGAGTTGAGCTTGACTCCATCCTCAACCCAAAAAGGCCCCACAAGCTCATCTTTGATGATACCAGCCCAAACCAGTACTCCACCTCCACCTTGCTGGCGTCTGAGTCGGACTGGAGCTCTCTGCCCTTTACCAATCCAGCCATCTGGCCCATCAAGACTCACTCTCATTTCATCAGTCCATAAAACCTTAGAAAAATCAGTCTTGAGATATTTCTTGGCCCAGTCTTGACGTTTCAGCTTGCGTGTCTTGTTCAGTGGTGGTCGTCTTTCAGCCTTTCTTACCTTGGCCATGTCTCTGAGTATTGCACACCTTGTGCTTTTGGGCACTCCAGTGATGTTGCAGCTCTGAAATATGGCCAAACTGGTGGCAAGTGGCATCTTGGCAGCTGCACGCTTGACTTTTCTCAGTTCATGGGCAGTTATTTTGCGCCTTGGTTTTTCCACACGCTTCTTGCGACCCTGTTGACTATTTTGAATGAAACGCTTGATTATTCGATGATCACGCTTCAGAAGCTTTGCAATTTTAAGAGTGCTGCATCCCTCTGCAAGATATCTCACTATTTTTGACTTTTCTGAGCCTGTCAAGTCCTTCTTTTGACCCATTTTGCCAAAGGAAAGGAAGTTGCCTAATAATTATGCACACCTGATATAGGGTGTTGATGTCATTAGACCACACCCCTTCTCATTACAGAGATGCACATCACCTAATATGCTTAATTGGTAGTAGGCTTTCGAGCCTATACAGCTTGGAGTAAGACAACATGCATAAAGAGGATGATGTGGTCAAAATACTCATTTGCCTAATAATTCTGCACATAGTGTACGCTGTCAAAAAACGGAATTACGCATACCACATCACTTTATCTCCGCCAAACACCAAATCAACGAACTCAAATTTCAGGTTCTGGAACAAAAAACACCAGCTAGACGCGGAGATAATAGAACGGCACGTCTAAAACAACGCAAGACATTCTGTATATTTGAACTCCCGCCCATACCCTTTATCAAAATAAAGACAAACACTAAAATCCACTAATACACAGTTAACCACATACACAATCAGATGCAAATAAGATACCCAGCTCTACTACTCACTATAACTACCACAATTTAAATTTTAGAACACAATATATAACCTAGAAACAAAATAAAACATCAGATCCAACCATGGAGTCAAATAACACAAGTAGACAAAAAAAACGCATATATAACCAAAAAAACGCACTGAAAACTCACCTGCGTTTTATATGCCACAGACAACATAACATCAAATCTGAAAGACTCCTGCACCCACTTTTTTGCTAAAGCACCAACAACAGATATATAACCATTCCCAACGGAAAAAAACACTACGCTCGCCAAACATGAACTAACCAGTCATAATTAAACATTGTCTAAAACAAAAGAATAAAGAATACAGCTCAGAACATCTACCAAAAGGACCCAAAATAAACAAATAGAATAGCCCAATCTCATTTAAAGCAACATCATAATAGATAGACAAAACTATACTAGGAAGGGAAAAACCGCATTAACTTCAAATAAATGCATAATAAACGCACAAATGCATTACAAATGACAATGCAACTGTCACAACCAGACAGCTGAGAATCTCTGACAGAAGCCTTTCAGAACCTCCTCCTTGAGTTTCTTTGTTGCGATGTTCAGTTCCTCATCTCGTTAGCCTCTCTCAGCTGTCATGTAGTTAGACTGATTGCATCCCTTTAAATTCCGCCCCATAATACATTACTGGGCGGCTTATACTACTTCCTGGAGTGTGTGTGCATGCTGATCTTGTTTTCCTGCCTGCTACAAAGTTAAGTGCTGAACATTTATCTGTTATTTTCTGTTTGCTGGATCCCAGGTGACCCTGACTCCCTCCATGTCTGGTGTAGGGAGCCGGTGGTCGTGTCCCCTCACTATTGTAGGGTGTTCAGGGGTTGTATAGTCGAGGTACGTGGATATGCAACCATCCACCTCTGGGATCTTTGCATAGGCTGAGCAGCCAGGGATAGTCTCAGGTCTTGTGCAGGGGTCTCCCTTTTGGTTCCTTAGCTTTGGATCCACTCAGTCATATATGCATGTTGCTTTGTCTTGTTTCCTGTACACCGTCCGTGACATTATAAGCCGCCAAAACCGTCTCAAGCATGGATCCGGTTTCACTTTTGGCTGAACGCTTCCAGGGTCTTTCATTGGAGGTAGCTGATCTCCGTAAGACTTTTTCTCAGCTTCAAGTGACCGGTTCAGCTTGCGTTCATGGAGTTTGTTCTGAGCCTAAGATCTCGCTCCCGGATACGTTCTCCGGGGGTAGTGAGAATTTTGTGCGTTTTAGAGAGGCTTGCAAACTCCATTTTCGCCTTCTTCCCCATTCCTCTGGTGATGAGGAACGGAGGGTGGGGATCATTATATCGCTGCTCAGGGGTAACGCTCAGTCCTGGGCCTTTTCGCTGCCGGAGGGGGCACGGCCTCTCCGTTCAGTGGATGAATTCTTTTTAGCCCTGGGTCAGATATATGATGATCCGGATCGTATTGCTCTGGCTGAGTCTAGACTACGTCTATTATGCCAGGGTAAACAATCCGCAGAAATATACTGCTCAGAATTTCGGAGATGGGCAGCTGATACTGGTTGGAATGATGCTGCACTCCGAAGTCAATTTTGCCATGGTCTTTCAGAGGGATTGAAAGATGCATTTGCCTTTCATGAGAGGCCTATTTCTTTGGACTCTGCTATGTCTCAGGCCGTTCGTATTGACAGGCGTCTTAGAGAGAGAGATGTCCCCTTCCTGTCATACTCAGTCCCAGGACAGTGCAGCGGTCTCATTCTGTGCGCAGGGGTCTCGGTCGCTGTCAGCCCCTGCTGAGCAGGAGCCCATGCAGCTGGGGTTGATTGCTTCTGACAATAGAAGATTCAGCCCGCATGGGAAGATTTGTTTTTGTTGTGGAGGTATAAATCATTTGGCAAATGTTTGTCCTTCTAGGAGATTCAGGCAGTTTTCTGGGAGTAATAAAGAAACAAACAGGAAAAAATCTTTTAAAAATGTTCCGTCTGTTACTATTGGCAGGGTTGAGGCGGAGATTGAAGGTTTTCCGTTTGCTTGTAGTTCCCGTTTTGTCCTGCCGGCTAGGGTGCCGCTAGAGAGCAAGAACATTTTTTGTGAGATTTTTTTGGATAGTGGAGCAGCTGCCAATCTCATTGATAATCAATTTGCAATAACTCATGGTTTCCAGGTGCGCACTTTGGGAAAGGATATTCCTGTTTTTGCTATTGATTCCGCTCCACTTTCTCAGAAATCATTAAAGGGCATAGTTCACAATATCCGTTTAATTGTGAGTGATGCTCATGTTGAGGATGTGTCATGTTTCGTCCTTAGCGGTTTGCCTACTCCTCTAGTGTTGGGGCTACCCTGGCTCACTAAACATAACCCCACCATTGATTGGCAAGCGAGGCAAATAAATGGTTGGAGTGACTTTTGCAGAGAGAATTGCCTCACGACATCTGTTTCAGAGGTTGCTACTAAGACTGTACCATCTTTTCTCTCTGAATTTTCGGATGTCTTCTCTGAGAGTGGAGTTCAGGATTTGCCCCCGCACAGGGAGTACGATTGCCCTATTAACCTCATCCCAGGCGCCAAACTGCCTAAATCTCGTTTATACAATCTTTCCCAACCTGAAAGGATCGCTATGCGTGCTTATATCTCTGAGAGTCTGAGAAAAGGACACATACGACCCTCGAAGTCACCTGTTGCCGCTGGTTTTTTCTTTGTTAAGAAAAAAGATGGTTCTTTAAGACCTTGTCTGGATTTCAGGGAGCTGAACAATATCACTATTCGTGACCCTTATCCGCTTCCTCTGATCCCGGACCTGTTTAACCAGGTTGTTGGGGCTAAAGTCTTTTCCAAATTAGATCTAAGAGGGGCATACAACCTGGTCAGGGTCAGAGAAGGAGACGAATGGAAGACGACCTTCAATACCCCTGAGGGCCATTTTGAGAATTTGGTTATGCCTTTTGGTTTGATGAATGCCCCAGCCGTTTTTCAGCATTTCGTGAACAGCATTTTTTATCATTTGATGGGAAAATTTGTATTAGTGTATTTGGATGACATTTAGATTTTTTCTCCTGATTTCAAAACTCATAAGGAACATTTACGTCAGGTCTTGCTCATCCTGCGGGAGAATAAATTATATGCGAAACTGAAAAAATGTGTGTTTGCGGTTCCAGAAATTCAATTTCTGGGGTTTCTTCTCTCCGCTTCTGGTTTTCGCATGGATTCCGAGAAGGTCCGCGCTGTGCTTGAGTGGGAGCTTCCTGAGAATCAGAAGGCGCTGATGCGTTTTTTGGGCTTTGCCAATTATTACAGGAAGTTTATTTTGAATTATTCCTCTATTGTTAAACCACTCACTGATATGACCAGAAAGGGGGTAGATTTTTCTTCTTGGTCAGTAGAGGCGCGTAAGGCTTTTTCTAATATCAAGGAGAGTTTTGCTTCCGCTCCCATCTTGGTGCAACCTGATATTTCTTTACCCTTCATAGTTGAGGTTGATGCTTCTGAGGTGGGTGTGGGGGCGGTCTTGTCTCAGGGTTCCTCTCCTGCCAAATGGCGACCGTGTGTCTTTTTCTCAAAAAAAACTCTCCTCCGCAGAGAGAAATTACGATGTGGGAGATAGGGAATTGTTGGCCATCAAGTTGGCTTTTGAGGAATGGCGCCATTGGCTAGAGGGAGCCAGACACCCTATTACCGTATTTACTGACCATAAAAATCTGGCCTACTTGGAGTCAGCCAAGCGTCTGAACCCGAGACAGGCCAGATGGTCTTGGTTATTTTCTAGGTTTAGTTTTGTTGTCACGTTCCGCCCTGGAGTTAAGAATGTGAAGGCAGATGCCCTGTCACGTTGTTTTCCAGGAGGCGGGAATTTTGAAGACCCGGGTCCCATTTTGGCTGAAGGTGTGGTGGTCTCTGCTCTTTTTTCTGAATTGGAGGCAGAGGTGCAGGCAGCCCAGTCAGAGGCTCCTGATCTTTGTCCTCCTGGGAGGTTGTTTGTGCCTATCGCTTTAAGACACAAGATTTTTAAGGAACACCACGATACGGTCCTTGCTGGGCACCCGGGGGCAAGAGCCACACTGGATCTCATCGCTCGGAGATTCTGGTGGCCTGCGCTTCGTAAGTCGGTTGAGGGTTTTGTGGCATCCTGCGAGACTTGCGCTCATGCCAAAGTCCCTCATTCACGGCCATCAGGTCCTCTCCTTCCCTTACCCATTCCTTCCCGTCCTTGGACACATCTGTCTATGGACTTCATAACGGACCTGCCTCGTTCCTCAGGGAAGACTGTGATTCTGGTGGTGGTGGGCCGTCTTAGCAAAATGGTGCATTTCATCCCTTTTCCTGGTTTGCCCAATGCTAAGACGCTGGCGCAGGCATTTATTGATCACATTGTCAAATTGCACGGTATTCCTTCAGACATAGTCTCTGATAGGGGCACGCAGTTTGTTTCCAGATTCTGGAAGGCTTTCTGTTCTCGCTTGGGGGTTCGGTTGTCATTCTCTTCTGCTTTCCACCCGCAGTCGAATGGCCAGACAGAGCGCGTCAATCAGAATCTGGAGACATATCTGCGCTGTTTTGTGGCGGAGAATCAAGAGGATTGGTGTTCTTTTTTGTCTCTTGCTGAGTTTGCTTTAAATAACCGTCGTCAGGAGTCTTCTGATAAGTCATTTTTTGGTGCATATGGGTTTCATCCGCAGTTTGGGACTTTCTCGGGAGAGGGGTCTTCTGGTTTACCTGATGAGGACAGATTCTCCTCGTCTTTGTCATCTATTTGGCAAAAGATTCAGGATAATCTAAAGAGCATGAGTGAGAGATATAAGCGTGTGGCAGATAAGAGACGTGTGCTTGGTCCGGACCTGAATGTTGGTGATCTGGTGTGGTTGTCTACCAAGAATATCAAATTGAAGGTTCCCTCCTGGAAGTTGGGTCCTAGGTTTATTGGGCCTTACAAAATCCTGTTTGTCATCAATCCTGTTGCCTACCGTCTTGATCTTCCTCAGACTTGGAAGATCCATAATGTTTTTCATAAGTCCTTATTGAAACCTTATGTTCAACCCATTGTACCCTCGCCTTTGCCTCCTCCTCCGATTATGGTTGATGGGAATTTTGAATTTCAGGTCTCTAGGATTGTGGATTCTCGGCTTGTCCGCGGTTCTCTCCAGTACCTTGTTCATTGGGAGGGTTATGGTCCTGAGGAGAGGATGTGGGTCCCAGTGACGGACATTAAGGCCTCTAGTCTCATCAGGGCTTTCCATAGGTCCCATCCTAAAAAGGTGGGCTCTGAGTGTCCGGAGTCCACTCGTAGAGGGAGGGGTACTGTCACAACCAGACAGCTGAGAAGCTCTGACAGAAGCCTTTCAGAACCTCCTCCTTGAGTTTCTTTGTTGTGATGTTCAGTTCCTCATCTCGTTAGCCTCCTTCAGCTGTCATGTAGTTAGACTGATTGCATCCCTTTAAATTCCGCCCCATAATGCATTACTGGGCGGCTTATACTACTTCCTGGAGTGTGTGTGCATGCTGATCTTGTTTTCCAGTCTGCTACAAAGTTAAGTGCTGAACATGTATCTGTTATTTTCTGTTTGCTGGATCCCAGGTGACCCTTACTCCCTCCGTGTCTGGTGTAGGGAGCCGGTGGTCGTGTCCCCTCACTATTGTAGGGTGTTCAGGGGTTGTATAGTCGAGGTACGTGGATATGCAACCATCCACCTCTGGGATCTTTGCATAGGCTGAGCAGCCAGGGAAAGTCTCAGGTCTTGTGCAGGGGTCTCCCTTTGGTTCCTTAGCTTTGGATCCAGTGAGTCATATATGCATGTTGCTTTGTCTTGTTTCCTGTACACCGTCCGTGACAGCAACATAAAGAGCAAAATTCCAGTTAGCAACATCCAGGCCGGGTTTTTGGTGGGTCAACAAAACAAGTGGGTATAAAAGAGGGCAGTCCTAATGAATCCAACATGGCCACTGAGGAAGAGGTCGGAACACCTCGAAACGCGTCTGGTTACCTGGTATCATCCTTGAGACTACCCACCAATACCCACACTTTCGCTAAGGAACCTTGGAATATTATCGCAACACCAGAAGAAATCCTGTGTGACCAACACACCATACGAACAGAGGTATCAGCTGATCGGCAACAAAGCTACCATGTGCTAGATCACGTGAGACGCCGATTCATTTACACAGAGCGCGCAACATACAGCGTGCGGAAGCAGGCCACAGGAGGATTACACCGGCTGCCGCCTCACTCACACACAACAGCGATTGGACCGCGGGGTTAGTACAAGCTAGTTGCCGTGTGGGACGCCACTGACAACAAGTAAATACTAAACTTTGGATACTGTACCAATAACCCCTCTGCTGGCATATAAAACCCCTGTATTAACGAGCGCCATATTACCTAACACTGCCAAGTGACATTGGATCAATTCACCATCTTTTTGGACTATTATTTTATATTTGATATTATATATATATATCATGTTTTTAGACTAATATCATTATATTATATATTTTTTTGGACATTCTTTGGATCTTTTTGGATTGTTACATTTATTTTTCATTATATCCATATTTTTACCTAACTATACCCATACCTATTTTTACCTATTTTACCTAATACTACCACCACTACTCCCTTCACCACCATCCTAATTTTTTTCAGCATCACGCACAATTACATTGCTCCTTTCCCCATGAATTATTACTTTTAAACCACACTTTTAAAATAACTAAGACAACCATCTTAATTACCTTTTTAATAAAAAAAATTTAACAACAGAATAATAAAATATAATATCAACCTCTATATTAATCAACTATAAATAAATATCCTATGAAACCAGATATAGAGTGCCTGCCTATTTTTTACTTTTACTCTTCTGGATATTTGAACTCAATACCTTGACACCACGTGGTTTAAATAGAGACTTTGACTTTTGTATATCCTAAACCGTTTCTTGAGTTTATGTTTCAATGAACTGTTTTTGTCCTATGTCTACCCCACATCTATTATACTATCTTAGGCTACTTTCACACTAGCGTTCGGGTGTCCGCTCGTGAGCTCCGTTTGAAGGGGCTCACGAGCGGACCCGAACGCTTCCGTCCAGCCCTGATGCAGTCTGAATGGATGCGGAGATCCGCTCAGACTGCATCAGTCTGGCGGCGTTCAGCCTCCGCTCCGCTCGCCTCCGCACGGACAGGCGGACAGCTGAACGCTGCTTGCAGCGTTCGGGTGTCCGCCTGGCCGTGCGGAGGCGTGCGGATCCGTCCAGACTTACAATGTAAGTCAATGGGGACGGATCCGTTTGAAGATGCCACAATATGGCTCAATCTTCAAGCGGATCCGTCCCCCATTGACTTTACATTGAAAGTCTGGACGGATCCGTCCGAGGCTATTTTCACACTTAGCTTTTATATGCCAAAATAATGCAGACGGATCCGTTCTGAACGGAGCCTCCGTCTGCATTATTATGATCGGATCCGTTCAGAACGGATCCGATCGAACGCTAGTGTGAAAGTAGCCTTAGAGTATACTTATACATACACGTTTAGTAATTTTTTTCTTTTTTCCTCCCTACAGATGAAATGAGCCCTAGCAGACAGGTAGTACTCCGCCATGGGTATAGTATAGCACACATAGTCGTATGAACTAATATGCAGGCAGAATTTTAATTGTAAAGCCATATATATATGTGATTTAGACTATACTTAAGCTACATAATTAGATATAACTATACGTGATCTAGACCATACAGTACATATATACAGTACAGACCAAAAGTTTGGACACACCTTCTCATTCAAAGAGTTTTCTTTATTTTCATGACTATGAAAATTGTAGATTCACACTGAAGGCATCAAAACTATGAATTAACACATGTGGAATTATATACATAACAAAAAAGTGTGAAACAACTGAAAATATGTCATATTCTAGGTTCTTCAAAGTAGCCACCTTTTGCTTTGATTACTGCTTTGCACACTCTTGGCATTCTCTTGATGAGCTTCAAGAGGTAGTCACCTGAAATGGTCTTCCAACAGTCTTGAAGGAGTTCCCAGAGATGCTTAGCACTTGTTGGCCCTTTTGCCTTCACTCTGCGGTCCAGCTCACCCCAAACCATCTCGATTGGGTTCAGGTCCGGTGACTGTGGAGGCCAGGTCATCTGGCGCAGCACCCCATCACTCTCCTTCATGGTCAAATAGCCCTTACACAGCCTGGAGGTGTGTTTGGGGTCATTGTCCTGTTGAAAAATAAATGATGATCCAACTAAACGCAAACCGGATGGAATAGCATGCCGCTGCAAGATACTGTGGTAGCCATGCTGGTTCAGTATGCCTTCAATTTTGAATAAATCCCCAACAGTATCACCAGCAAAGCACCCCCACACCATCACACCTCCTGATTCACACAGTCTCCTCTTAACAGTTGTTCTAGAGACGTGTCTGCTGCTAGAACTCTGTGTGGCATTGACCTGGTCTCTAATCTGAGCTGCTGTTAACCTGCAATTTCTGAGGCTGGTGACTCGGATTAACTTATCCTCCGCAGCAGAGGTGACTCTTGGTCTTCCTTTCCTGGGGCGGTCCGCATGTGAGCCAGTTTCTTTGTAGCGCTTGATGGTTTTTGTGACTGCACTTGGGGACACTTTCAAAGTTTTCCTATTTTTTCGCACTGACTGACCTTCATTTCTTAAAGTAATGATGGCCACTCGTTTTTCTTTACTTAGCTGCTTTTTTCTTGCCATAATACAAATTCTAACAGTCTATTCAGTAGGACTATCAGTGTAACGCACCTAGTTGATCAGTTAGGATCTCAACTGCGGAAGCAATGGACATCCACTATTATCCCACCACCCTTGTGTTTGGCTGTGGGATTCGCGGTTACTCAGTATGTACCCCAGGCGTCACTCTCAGTCTTAGGCGGAGAGTTTGGGGTAACAAAATCATTTACCGCTATCCATCTAATTAGTTTTACTGATGGTAAGGAGGGACTCTCAGAATTACAGGAGTCACGAGTTAGTATAAGCTTGTGCAACGTTCTGAGTTAGCATCTAGTATGCAATAGCTTCAGAGATAGTATATAGCATGTCCTCAGTTTAGTATATAGTATGCCATAGGTTCAAGGTTATATAGCATGTCCATAGTTTAGTATACACTATGCAGTAGGTTCAGAGTTAGTATAGCATGTCCACAGTTTGATATATACTATGCAGTAGGTTCAGAGTTTGTATAGCATGTCCACAGTTTGGTATGTACTATGCAGTAGGTTCAGAGTTTGTATAGCATGTCCACAGTTTGGTATATACTATGCAGTAGGTTCAGAGTTTGTATAGCATGTCCACAGTTTGGTATATACTATGCAGTAGGTTCAGAGTTAGTATAGCATGTCCACAGTTTGGTATGGACTATGCAGTAGGTTCAGAGTTAGTATAGCATGTCCACAGTTTGGTATAGACTATGCAGTAGGTTCAGAGTTAGTATAGCATGTCCACAGTTTAGTATACACTATGCAGTAGGTTCACTCTGAGTTCCAGGACATTAATCAGAGCAGGTAACAGGCATATACTTGCGGTTAGTTGGTCCTGGCTAGAAAGCCAGTGGCAAGAAGGTAGACAGTCCTTCACGATGTAGTTAGGCATCCAGGTTTGGATATGTGGACAGAGTCTTCAGATACCATGGAACTAGCAGGGTGCGCACTCCATTAGTGGAACACAGTGCTTAGCACCTGTCTTCAATTTAAGGGCTGAATGGTAAGTGGGCGGAGTCACAGAAGGCCCGGCGGCCACTGCGTTCCACGCTGGAGCGCAAGCCAGTGTAACAACACAGGCGGTCGCTGCGTTCCACGCTGGAACGCAAGCCAGCGTATCATTGCAGACGGCCGGTGCGTTCCACGCTGGAGCGCAAGCCAGCGTATCGTCACAGGGAGCCACTGCGGTCCAGGCTGTATTGTTACAGTACCCCCCCCCCCTTTAAGGGACCCCTCCGGGGTACCCCGCTAGGAGAGGGTCGGTTGGGAAATCTTCTATGGAACAATCTTTGGAGTCTGGGAGCATGAACGTTTTGCACATCTTCCCAAGAGTCATCCTGGGGACCATACCCCTTCCATCTAACGAGATACTGGATCTTCCCCCGTCTTCTTCTGGAATCAATGAGCTGCTCAACTTCAAACTCTTCTTCTCCTTGGACCTCTATCGGAGGCAAGGGTCGAGGGTCATTTGATGGGAACGGTCTACGTCTAAACGGCTTCAGTAGTGACACGTGAAATGTGGGATGTACCTGTAATCGAGGAGGAAGGGTGAGTCTCACCGTGTTGGGGTTAATAATCCTTTCTATCGGAAAAGAACCCAGGAATTGTCTTCCCAATTTCTTGGAAGGTACCCCCAACCGAAGGTTTTTTGTTGATAACCAAACTGAGTCCCCGACCTGGTAGGGAGGACTTTCTCTCCTATGACGGTCGTAGTAACGCTTCTGTCTTTCTTTTGCCTGTTGAAGGTTGTCTTTTAGCGTCTTAAGGGTAGTTTGCAAAGTGGTCAGATAATCGTCTGTGGCTGGAACGTTTGTGGGAAGGCTGGTTTGAGGAAGAGACCTAGGGTGAAATCCGTAATTAGCAAAGAATGGAGTATGTAATGTGGAGGAATTCGTAGAATTATTATAGGCGAATTCAGCGAGAGGAAGTAGGTCCTCCCAGTCATCCTGGAGAAATGAGCAGTGACATCTGAGAAACTGTTCCAGACACTGATTCACCCTTTCAGTCTGCCCATTAGTTTGGGGGTGATAGGCGGTAGACATTCTGTGGTCGATTTGAAGTCTGGAACAAAGTGCTCTCCAGAATTTGGATACGAATTGCGAACCCCTGTCTGAAATGACCTGGCTAGGAATTCCATGTAACTTAATAATATTAGACAGGAATACCACGGCCGTGTCCTTGGAGGAGGGTAACTTCTTGAGGGGCACGAAGTGTGCCATTTTAGTCAGCAAATCCACTACCACCATGATGGTGTTGTTTCCTCTGGAAAGGGGAAGTTCAACTATGAAATCCATCGAGACCCATTCCCAGGGTCTGTTGGCGATGGGAAGACTCATTAGGAGACCATAAGGTCGGTTCCTGTCAGTTTTACATGAGGCACAGGTCTCGCACGTGGAAACGTATTCCTCAATTTGTTTGGTCATCTTTGGCCACCAGAAGTTCCTGCGTAGCAGGGTTGTGGTTTTAGCAATGCCGGGATGTCCCGCGAGGGGTAAATCATGGCAAAGTTTGATCACCTGATTGGTGAGGGAGGGTGGTATATACAGTTGGCTGTCCTTGTAAAGGAGACCCTGTTGATTCTGCGAAAGACCAGGGGGGGTATTAGCATGGTCATTAATTAGAGCATCCTTGAGCTGGGTTTCCAACGTTATGGTGGCAAGGACGAGTTTCTTTGGTGGAATGATCCATGTGGGGGCCGTGTCTGAGGTGCGAATTTCAGCCAGTCGTGACAAGGCGTCGGCCTTCCCATTTTTTGAGCCTGGTCGGTATGTAATTTGGAAGTTAAACCTGTCAAAAAAAAAACTCCACCGTACTTGACGGCCTGATAATGTTTTATTGGTTTTCAGGTATTGTAGATTACGGTGATCCGTATAAATTGTGATGGGGTGTATTGATCCTTCTAGTAAATGCCTCCAATTTTCCAGGTAGCATTTTATGGCGAAGAGTTCCTTTTCGCCTATGGGGTAATTGAATTCGGCGGTATTTAGCGTCCGGGAGTAGAAGCCGATAGGATGTAACGGAGTTGAAAAAGAGCTTCGCTGGGACAGAACAGCTCCTATGGCTGCCTGGGATGCGTCTACTTTCAGCACGTAGTGATGGTTCGGATTTGGGAGAGTCAGTATCGGTGCCGTAGTGAACCTGTTCTTTAATAACTCAAACGCTCATTGGGCGTCCTTGGACCAAACGAACTTCGTGTTGACACTAGTTAAACGGGTTAGTGGCTTAGTGGTAGCGGAGAAATCCTTAATAAATTTCCTATAGAAGTTTGAGAACCCCAGGAACCGTTGAAGAGCTTTCCTGGAATCCGGAATCGGCCAATTTTGGATGCAAGTGATTTTTGAGGGATCCATCTGGATACCTTTGGGTGAAATTATGTATCCGAGAAAGGGAAGAGAGGTAGTCTCGAATACACATTTTTCCTGTTTGATGTATAAACGATGAACACTTAACCGTGCGAGAACCCAACGGACATGTTTCCTGTGATCGTGTAAGTTATCAGAATACACTAGTATATCATCAAGATAGATGATTACACATACGTCCAGTAGATCCCTAAAGATGTCGTTAATAAAATTTTGGAATGTGGCAGGGGCATTGCACAACCCGAAGGGCATCACTGTATACTCGAAGAGTCCATACCGAGTGCGGAAAGCTGTCTTCCATTCATCCCCTTTTCTGATCCTAATTAAGTTGTATGCGCCTCTCAAATCCAGCTTGGTGTAGATTGTTGCTGTTTGTAATCTTTCTATGAGTTCGGATATTAGCGGCAAGGGGTAGCGATTTTTGATTGTTACTTTGTTCAAGGCTCTGTAATCTATAATGGGCCTTAAGCTTGAATCTTTGTTTCTCACGAAGAACATCCCTGCTGCTGCCGGGGAGGTTGAAGGCTGAATAAAACCTTTTTGTAAGTTCTCTTCTAGGTACTGTTTGAGGTGAACAAGTTCTGGTTGTGCCAATGGATAAATTCTACCTGTGGGTATCTCACTACCCGGCAGCAAGTCTATGGGGCAATCGTAAGATCTATGGGGCGGAAGAGATTCCGCCTTCTTTGCGCTGAACACTTCAGCAAAGTCTGCGTATTGGCTGGGGACCTGGTTCACTCCCACGTGCATGAGAGATTTAAGGGGAAAACAGGTCTCCATACAATAAGGTGACGTGAACTGTACTCTCCCCTGTTTCCATAGGAGGGTTGGCTGGTGTATTTGCAACCATGGCAACCCAAGAATCACGGGAAACAATGGAGAGTGTATGATATCAAGGGATAAGAATTCTGTGTGGTTATTTTCACATGTCACCATGAGGGGTTGAGTCTGACTGTGGATAGAACTAGAAGTGATACCGTCAATGAAACTCACGGATATCGGAACGTTTTTTCTCATGTGGGGAATTTTATTTCGCTCGACCAGATGCGTGTCGATAAAATTCCCCGAAGCTCCCGTGTCCACCATGGCTTCAACGGTAATCCGGTTTTGGTCCCACTGTAAGGTGAGAGACGTGTAAATGTAACCACCAGTACTATTTTTTGTACTGCCTATGGTACAAGACGTGCCGCTCTTACCTTCGCACTTCTTACGTATCGCGGGACATCCGTCAACGGTATGGTCAGCAGACGCACAGTATAGACAGAGCTTGAGGTTACGTCTCCGGGCTTTCTCTCTCTCGGTCAGAGGTCCTCGGATCGCCCCAATCTCCATCATCTCTACAGCAGGACCCTGGCAGAACGTTCTTGGGTTGGGTGTGAAGCCTGAGACTCTCTCGGCTCTGCGTTCCCTCAGCCGTCTGTCAATGGTGGTGGCCTTCTGCATCAAGGCATTAAGTGTAAGTGGTAATTCTCCTCGGGCTAATTCGTCCTTCAGGGCCTCAGAAAGACCTAGGCGGAACTGATTCCTGAGAGTGATATCATTCCATTCAGTCTCCCGGGCCCAGCGAGTGTATTCCGCAATAAAGTCTTCTACAGGTCGTTTCCCTTGTTTAAGGCTGCGTATAGCGGTCTCAGCGGTCAGCTGTTTACTATGGTCCTCGTAGAGAAGGGCCATTTTTTCAAGGAATAGAGGAAAGGATTCCAGGACTGGGTCTTCTTTTTCTAAATAAGTATTGGCCCATGCTCTGGGCTCCCCCCTGAGGTATGAGATCATGGTAAGTACTTTTGATCTGTCAGTTGGGTATGTCCAGGGCTGCATCTCAAACATTAATTTGCATGCGTTCAGGAAATCCCTGAACTGTCTTCGGTCACCCGAGAATAACTCAGGTGGGCTTACTTTGGGTTCAGGTCCCTCACGGTGGTGTCCTGGCCCCTGAGTGACAAGTTGCCGTAGTGCCTGGTTTTCTAGCTGGAGATGTTGTACAGTCACATTGAGGGTCTCCACCCTCTTAGTGAGGGTGACGAGGTGACCTGCAACCTCCGCTGGATCCATCTGGGTTCCACTAATATGTAACGCACCTAGTTGATCAGTTAGGATCTCAACTGCGGAAGCAATTGACATCCACTATTATCCCACCACCCTTGTGTTTGGCTGTGGGATTCGCAGTTACTCAGTATGTACCCCAGGCGTCACTCTCATTCTTAGGCGGAGACAGGGGCTGACTGGCAACTTTTGGCCCAGGGGGCAAGTAACACGCAGAGGCCCACTGAGCCCCCCTCCTGCTTACCCATTTCCCCTGCCTCCTCCTGACCCCCCCCCCCCTTGACACTTTCGTCAGCCATGTAAATTACAACACAGGAAAACAAAATAAACTAAGGATGCTCCGATATATCAGCCGCCGAAACATATCAGCCGAAAATTGCATTTTTGGTATAATGCCGAATGTGTCATTTTCTGGCTGATACAGTGTTGCATCCGTGTATTCTCTCCTCCCCGCTGGGCGCTGCTCTGTGTGTCCCCCAAACCCCCCCCCCCCCATGACACCTGATGACTTTTGCAGAAGAAACTGTATATTGTGGGGCACGGTATATGCTATGTGTGTATAACATAAACATATTTCATATGAAAACTTACAATTACTTGGCTTGGCCCTTGGGGATCTCGGACACCTCCACACTTTGGCCGGGGGCTTGGCGGAGCTGATGTGTTTTATCCTAATGAGAAAAATATCATAATAAGGATTTTGAGAAGGGGCAGAGGGATAGCAGAGCAGGGAGAGGCTGGTGCTGCTACTAGGGGCTCATACCATGGGGGAGTAATAAAGCCCACCATAATGCCCCCTTCCCAGTAGTAATAATTCTCCTTATAATAGACAGTGCCAAAAATACACCCTTGTAATGTCCCCAGTTGAGCTAATGTCCCCATAGTGCCCCCTATAATGTGCCAGTAGCCAATAGGCCCCCCTATAATCTGCCAGTAGCCAATAGGCCGCCCTATAATCTGCCAGTAGCCATAGGCCCCCCTATAATGTGCCAGTAGCCATAGGCCCCTCTATAATGTGCCAGTAGCCATAGGCCCCCCTATAATGTGCCAGTAGCCATAGCCCCCCCATATAATGTGCCAGTACCCATAGCCCCCATATAATGTGCCAGTAGCCATAGGCCCCCCTATAATGTGCCAGTACCCATAGCCCCCCTATATAATGTGCCATTAGCCATACACCCCCATAATGTGCCAGTAGCCATAGCCCCCCTATAATGTGCCAGTAGCCAGATAGGGCGCCCCTATAATGTGCCAGTAGCCATATAGGGCCCCCCTATAATTTGCCAGTAGTCATAGCCCCCCCTAAAATGTGCCAGTAGCCATACCCCCCCTAATGTGCCAGTAGCCATAGCCCCCTTATAATGTGCCAGTAGCCAGATAGGGCCCCCCTATAATGTGCCAGTAGCCATATAGGGCCCCCCTATAATGTGCCAGTAGCCATATAGAGACCCCCCTATAATGTGCCAGTAGCCATATAGGGCCCCCCTATAATGTGCTAGTAGCCATATAGGGCCCCCCTATAATGTGCCAGTAGCCCATAGGCCCCCACTATAATGTGCCAGTAGCCAGAGAGGGCCCCCCTATAATGTGGCAGTAGCCCATAGGCCCCCCCCACTATAATGTTCCAGTAGCCAGAGAGGGCCCCCCTATAATGTGCCAGTAGCCAGATAGGGCCCCCCTATAATGTGCAAGTAGCCAGATAGGGCCCCCCCCCTATAATGTGCCAGTAGCCAGATAGGCCCCCCTATCAGTGACAGAAATGAGAACAAGGAAAAAAAGCCAGTCAGACTTATACTTACCTCCTACCTCCAGCACCTTCACTGAAATACTCCCGTCCCGCCTCCAGCGCTGCTGTCGATGTCCTTACTTTACGGCCGCGCAGCTGCTCAGTCAGGCGGCTCGATGGCGTCATCGCGTCACCTGCGCCGGTCCGGCGGCCTCTCTGATAGGCTGCCGGCCGCACGCCTCCCCCGCTCCCCGTCTCCCTCCACAGGCTGCAGTCACATATCATTCCGGCCCAGCCGGCCGGGACAATGAGCTGACAGAGAGGCCCGGGGGGCAATTGCCCCCCTGCCCCCCGGCCCAGTCCGCCCCTGGGCGGAGAGTTTGGGGTAACAAAATCATTTACCGCTATCCATCTAATTCGTTTTACTGATGGTAAAGAGGGACTCTCAGAATTACAGGAGTCACGAGTTAGTATAAGCTTGTGCAACGTTCAGAGTTAGCATCTAGTATGCAATAGCTTCAGAGATAGTATATAGCATGTCCTCAGTTTAGTATATAGTATGCCATAGGTTCAAGGTTATATAGCATGTCCATAGTTTAGTATACACTATGCAGTAGGTTCAGAGTTAGTATAGCATGTCCACAGTTTGATATATACTATGCAGTAGGTTCAGAGTTTGTATAGCATGTCCACAGTTTGGTATATACTATGCAGTAGGTTCAGAGTTTGTATAGCATGTCCACAGTTTGGTATATACTATGCAGTAGGTTCAGAGTTTGTATAGCATGTCCATAGTTTAGTATACACTATGCAGTAGGTTCAGAGTTAGTATAGCATGTCCACAGTTTGGTATATACTATGCAGTAGGTTCAGAGTTTGTATAGCATGTCCACAGTTTGGTATATACTATGCAGTAGGTTCAGAGTTAGTATAGCATGTCCACAGTTTGGTATGTACTATGCAGTAGGTTCAGAGTTTGTATAGCATGTCCACAGTTTGGTATATACTATGCAGTAGGTTCAGAGTTAGTATAGCATGTCCACAGTTTGGTATAGACTATGCAGTAGGTTCAGAGTTAGTATAGCATGTCCACAGTTTAGTATACACTATGCAGTAGGTTCAGAGTTAGTATAGCATGTCCACAGTTATCACGATCGGCGTAACTGTCACATACGTGACACGGAGGGAGGAACAGAGGGAGGCCCTGCCCTAGTGAGAGGGAAGGTGGTGACCCCTGACTCACCTTGCGTCTGGCACCTGGCTGCCCTGTCGTCCCTAGACGGGTTCCTCACCCGTACGCCGATCACGTGCCTAAAACCCTGGCTTTCCCTAGGATGAGCCCTAGGTAGTGAACAGGGCGGTGGGAACACTAGTCCGCACCACTAGCTCTAAAGGAAAACACCAAGGGGAGGACAGACAATACAAACTAAACATATAATCCCAGGTGGGCAACAACAGGAGACAACAAAAGCCCAACAGGGATCCGGAGGGTAGCACTCTGGAACAACAACCAGATTCTCAGCTCCAGTGGGTCAGTATAGATGTCCAGGCAGGAAGCTCTATAACTGGCAACAAGAGAAGTGTGAGAGGAGAATATAAGGAGTTTGGGAGTGGCAGACAAGAAACAGCTGAGGAGGAGAAGCTACGGATCCCTGAGTGAGACAAAAAGGATAGCAAGGCAAACACAGAAAACAAACACTAAGAAACACCGTGATCTTTAGACATAGAGCGCGCAGCCACCCGCTGCGACTTCCTGACCCCGGGTATAACAGAGTCAGACGTGGCTCTTGACACCCTCGTGACAACAGTTTAGTATACACTATGCAGTAGGTTCACTCTGAGTTCCAGGACATTAATCAGAGCAGGTAACAGGCATATACTTGCGGTTAGTTGGTCCTGGCTAGAAAGCCAGTGACAAGAAGGTAGACAGTCCTTCACGATGTAGTTAGGCATCCAGGTTTGGATATGTGGACAGAGTCTTCAGATACCATGGAGCTAGCAGGGTGCGCACTCCATTAGTGGAACACCCTGCTTAGCACCTGTCTTCAATTTAAGGGCTGAATGGTAAGTGGGCGGAGTCACAGAAGGCCCGGCGGCCACTGCGTTCCACGCTGGAGCGCAAGCCAGTGTAACAACACAGGCGGTCGCTGCTTTCCACGCTGGAACGCAAGCCAGCGTATCATCGCAGACGGCCGGTGCGTTCCACGCTGGAGCGCAAGCCAGCGTATCGTCACAGGGAGCTGTAGTGTCCCACTAGGTATGGGTGGGCACTACACAAGGGTCAATTGGTGTGCGCGTTACTCCTACTCACAAGGAACAGAAATGTCATATTTAATTCTGCATTTAATGTATGTTTTAATGTGTTGTTATATGCAATGTACCCCTGTCTAATGCAGCAGCAGGCCTAGTTGGGTGTAGTTAGACATCCCAGACACTAGAGGGAGATAGGGAGCCCCTAGTATAAATGTCCAGGCCCAGACAGGGAGAGGGTGTGCAGAGCCAGGAGTCTGAGAAGACACAGGTTAAGAAGCCTGCTCCTGACATGCAGCTGGATAGCCCTGGCTGCTAGTGATGTCCAGGAGGCTGTTGAGAAGCTCCAGCTTGCCTGAAGAACAAGAGAGCCTAAGTTAGCTCTGAAGAGGTACCCCAGTTGCAGGATTCAACCTCCTGGGAGAAACCGACAGTTATCCACCTGATAGGAGGAGGCGTCCCAGGGTAAGCCAAATGCCCCTGATAGGCAGAGGAACTTAGGAACCATTGCAAGCAGTATAATACCTGAGGAAGGAAGTAACCAAGGATATAAGCCACCCTTTTAGGCATCCGGGCCTTGGGAGTTATCAAGCCAAAGCAGGAGTTCTAGAAAGGACAGTGTAAAAGTACAACCTGCTGCTGAGTGCTTGTGGAATTTACCCTCAGTGTAACTTGCATGATGATTGCCTGCCATACTTGTGAATAAGCCCCTTTTTGTGGAACTGTAATAATATAGAGACTGTACTACTCCCTGCTGTACAAAGTTGGATTGTCCAGTAAAGTTTACGTTTGGTTCACTGCATACTTGTGTACCTTCATCTTTCCAACCACCAACCGGCGTGCCACCGGCCAAAGGCACTGGCGTCACGAATACCACAGGGACCTTGCCCCAGGCACACAAAATACCTGTAACATCCAGGGCACCTCAACTACCATCAGGCCTGGTCCCTATCTACAGAGCGTGCCCCAGAGGAACTGTGTCTACCTCTCCTTCACTGCCGCGCGCCTGCCCAGGGTTCCGCAAATATAGTGAGTACCCTCGATTGCCCATAACTGTGACCTCACTTCGTCTATACCCTGCAGGTCTGGCGTGTTGCAGAGCCACTGCGGTCCAGGCTGTATTGTTACAATCAGCTGTGTATCCACCTGACTTCTCCACAGCGCAACTGATGGTCCCAACCCCATTTATAAGGCAAGAAATCCCACTTATTAAACCTGACAGGGCACACCTGTGAAGTGAAAACCATTTCAGGTGACTACCTCTTGAAGCTCATCAAGAGAATGACAAGAGTGTGCAAAGCAGTAATCAAAGCAAAAGGTGGCTACTTTGAAGAACCTAGAATATGACATATTTTCAGTTGTTTCACACTTTTTTGTTATGTATATAATTCCACATGTGTTAATTCATAGTTTTGATGCCTTCAGTGTGAATCTACAATTTTCATAGTCATGAAAATAAAGAAAACTCTTTGAATGAGAAGGTGTGTCCAAACTTTTGGTCTGTACTGTATATATATATATATATATATAAAACCTTCTACCCTACTCAAATTTGTCCTGACACCTCGACTCAAGTTTGACCATTTATATCGTTCATAACCCGTTCTTTTGGAGCTCTGCCTGCAACCTATGCCGGGACTCACACAGACACACCTCACATGCTTCTGCGCACGCGCTCAATCTAGAGACGCTGGAGCGCTCTGCAAGCTCCCTTACAAGACAGTACGCCTGCACTGTGCATGCACCCACCTTGCTCTCGCGTCATGCGGTGCGGCACCACGTATCCCCTCCTCCTTACATTCCTCTTCAAAAACAGGCAGGTACATGGTGTCTCCACGCCAGGGGCGTTGCTAGGGTCTCAAAAGATCCGGGGCACAAGCCCCAATAAATATGTCCCCCCCCCCGGACTATGCTGTACTTGCTATACAGCAGCACTTACCTGTCACATCCAGGGCCTCCAGGTGACGTCTCCTCTCTGTCATTATCTTCTCCACTTGGTCTGGACAACTTCTCTCAGCCGCCTTGTCTCTGCAGAGTGTGACACACAGACATCTTAGCTTCCTCACATTTTATCATTATCCCCCAACTGGAGTCCCCACAGTGTTATCCTGCTGCTTTCTGTGCCAAAACCTCAACCCCCCCCCCCCTCAATACCACCAAATACTATCCTAAAGAAACATTACTGCCCCCCATAGTAGACTTACATTAAAAGTCAATGGGGGACGGATCCGTTTACAATTGCACCATTTTGTGTCAATGCAAAGAGATCCGTCCCTATTGACTTACATTGTAAGTCAGGACGGATCCGTTTGGCTCCGCACGGCCATGGGGACACAAAAACGCTGCTTGCAGCATTTTGGGGTCCGCCTCCAAAATGCAACGGGGGGCCGTATGGAGCCGAACGAATGCATTCTGAATGGATCCGCATCCATTCAGAATGCATTGGGGTTAAACTGATGCATTTGGGGCTGCTTGTGAGAGACCTGAAACGGATCACCAAACGCAAGTGTGAACGTAGCCTAAACCAGTGTTTCCCAACCAGTGTGCCTCCAGCTGTTGCAAAACTACAACTCCCAGCATGCCCGCACAGCCAAAGGCTGTCCAGGCATGCTGGGAGTTGTAGTTTTGCAACAGCTGGAGGCACACTGGTTGGGAAACACGGGCCTAAACATTAAGTCCCATGTACATAAACATTATTCTCCCCCACCATCCACTTTCCACATACAGTCCCATGTAAATAACATCACTCCCTCCCCCAGCCACCTCAAGCACACAGTTCCATGTCAATAACATCCCTCCCTTCAGCCCTAACATACATCCCAGTTAAATAACTTCAACTCCCAGCATTGCTCTGCCTCTCCCTTCACTTACCTCTCCTGTACAGACATCAGCATTAGGCTCCTTCTCCTCTTCCCTCCGTTTCCAATCCTGCACTGGTCACATGATGGTGACATCATCCAGGTCATCCTATGACAGCCTGTTTTGCTGATCACATGACCTGTGATGTCACCAAAGGTCCTTCACCTCTTCCCAGTGTAAGATTCAATTGTATTGCCGTTCTGTGTACGGCAATACAGTTGTATCTAGCAGGCAGGCAGGACATTCGGGGCATGAGACAAAACATCCGGGGCCCAGGCCCCGAATGTTTTAACCTAGCGACGCCCCTGCTCCACGCCATCCGATACCTCCACTACTCACAGAAGTCAGGTAAGCTGCACAGATAAAAATTCTTTCATTTGCAGCTGTTCCAGATCCCTTCCTCCCTGCTTTAAAAATCCTCTCTCTAGTATTTATGCCTTCTGTGAGACACCTGTTTAGTAAAAAGTACCCTTTCCACCACTTAAAATGTTCGTACGGAGATGTAGTTTCCGGAATGGGGTCACTTTTGGGGGTTTCCACTCTAGGGCCACCTGAGGGTGTCTTCATATGCAACATAGCTCCCAATTACCATTCCAGCTAAATCCTCTCTCCTATCCGCCATATGGTGCTCCTTCCACTCTGAAGCCATTTTTTTTGCACATATGGGGTGTTGGCGTATTCGGGGGAAATAGGTAACAAAATATGGGGTGCATTTTGTACTGTTACCCCTTGTGAAAGCGAAAAAGTGGGAGTAAAGCAACTTTTGCGGGGAAAAAATGTAAACTTTTTATTTTCACAGCCAAGCGTTTCCTAATTCTGTGAAACGTCCGATGGGTCAAAGTGCTCACTACACACCTTGAAATATTCCTTGAGGGGTGTAGTTTCCGGAATAGGTTCACTTTTTGGGGGTTTCCACTCTAGGGCCACCTCAGGGTGTGTTCAATTGCAAGATGGAGCCTGTCCATTTTTCCTGTGAAATCTGCCTTCCAGAAGCCATTTGGTGCTCATTTCCTTCTGACCCCTGTGATACGCCCATATAGCAGTGTACAAGCACATATGGGGTATTGCTCTAATCAGGAGAAAATGGGCAATAAATTAGGGGGTGCATTTTCTCCAGTTCCCCCTTTCGAAAGTGAAAGAATTAGGCCTAAAGTCCATTTTTCTGGGAAAAAATTATATTTTTTATTTTCACAGCCAATTCCATGATTTACCTTTTGAGGACAAAGTTTTCACTACACATCTTGAAATATTCCTTAAGGGGTGTAGTTTCCAGAATGGGGTCACTTTTTGGGGATATCCACTCTAGAGGTACCTCAGGGTGTCTTTATATGTGACATAGCTCCCAAAAGCAAATCCTGCAAAATCTGTCCTCCAAAAGCCTTATGGCGCTATTTCCCTTTTGGACCCTGACATGCACCGATACATAATTTTTTTTTGCACATATTGGGTGTTGGCATATTCGGGGGGAAATGGGTAACAAAATGTGGGGTGCATTTTGTCCTGTTACCCCTTGTGAAAGTGAAAAATGTGGGTGTAAAGCAACTTTGTGGGGAAAAAAATTAATTTTTTATTTTCACAGCCAAGCGTTTCCTAATTCTGTGAAACGCCCGATGGATCAAAGTGCTCACTACACACCTTGAAATATTCCTTGAGGGGTGTAGTTTCCAGAATGGGGTCACTTTTTGGGGGTTTCCATTGTAGGGCCACCTCAGGGTGTCTTCATATGCGACATAGCTCCCAATTACCATTCCAGCTAAATCAACTCTCCTAATGCCATATGGTGCTCCTTCCACTCTGAAGCCTGCTGTGCGCCCATACTTCGGTTTTTGAGCACATAAGGGGTGTTTCTGTAAACTCCAGATTCAGGGTAATAGATTTTGAGCTTTGTTTGGCTGTTAACCCTTGATGTGTTAAAGAAAAAATAGATTAAAATGTAAAATCTGCAAAAAAAAAGTGACATTTTGAAATTTCATTCCCATTTTCATTTAATTCTCGTGGGGCACCTAAAGGGTTAACAAAGTTGGTAAAATCAGTTTTGAATAGCTTTAGGGCTGTAGTTTCTAAAATGGGGTGATTTATATGTGGTTTCTAATATGTAAGCCCCAGAAAGTGATTTCATAACTGAACTGGTCATAAAAAAAATTTAGGGTTTGAAAATGTTCTTAAAAATTTTAAGATTTGCTTCTGAACTTCTAAGCCTTCTAACGTCCCCCAAAAAGTAAAATGTCATTTTCAAAATGATTTAAACACGAGGTAGACATATGGGAAATGTAAAGTAATAACTATTTTTGAAGGTATTACTATCTGTTATAAAAGTAAGTAGGGAAATTGAAATTTGGAAATTTGCTAATTTTTCTATTTTTTTTGTACATTTTGTATTTTTTTATAAATACAAATGACATTTTTTGACTCCATTTTACCACTTGAAGTACAATATGTGACAATAAAACAATCTCAGAATGGCCTGGATATGTAAAAGCGTTTTAAAGTTATCACCACATAAAGTCACACATGTCAGATTTGCTAAAAATGGCCTGGTCCTTAAGGTCAAAAATGGCAGGGTCCTTAAGGGGTTAATACTATTATCTCTGGTAGATGTATTGATTTGTATATACTTGTTTACTATTCCATGAATCATGTATCCCTGATGACAATCATGTCTCTTCTACTGTAATCATATAATAGCACAATCATGTGACACATACGGTAATACTTCATCTTCTATACGTGATATTTGAACCCTATTGTTTATGCTACTTTGTTCTTTTTTTAAATATCAGGCCGTGAACAAGGTCTTAAATAAGACCGAAACGTTGGCCAGTATACAACTATGAATTAATATATACACTCACCTAAAGAATTATTAGGAACACCTGTTCTATTTCTCATTAATGCGATTATCTAGTCAACCAATCACATGGCAGTGGCTTCAATGCATGTAGGGTTGTGGTCCTGGTCAAGACAATCTCCTGAACTCCAAACTGAATGTCAGAATGGGAAAGAAAGGTGGGCTACAACAGCAGAAGACCCCACCGGGTACCACTCATCTCCACTACAAATAGGAAAAAGAGGCTACAATTTGCACGAGCTCACCAAAATTGGACTGTTGAAGACTGGAAAAGTGTTGCCTGGTCTGATGAGTCTCGATTTCTGTTGAGACATTCAAATGGTAGAGTCCGAATTTGGCGTAAACAGAATGAGAACATGTATCCATCATGCCTTGTTACCACTGTGCAGGCTGGTGGTGGTGGTGTAATGGTGTGGGGGATGTTTTCTGGGCACACTTTAGGCCCCTTAGTGCCAATTGGCCATAGTTTAATTGCCACGGGCTACCTGAGCATTGTTTCTGACCATGTCCATCCCTTCATGACCACCATGTACCCATCCTCTGATGGCTACTTCCAGCAGGATAATGCACCATGTCACAAAGCTCGAATCATTTCAAATTGGTTTCTTGAACATGACAATGAGTTCACTGTACTAAAATGGCCCCCCAGTCACCAGATCTCAACCCAAAAGAGCATCTTTGGGATGTGGTGGAACGGGAGCTTCGTGCCCTGGATGTGCATCCCTCAAATCTCCATCAACTGCAAGATGCTATCCTATCAATATGGGCCAACATTTCTAAAGAATGCTATCAGCACCTTGTTGAATCAATGCCACGAAGAATTAGGCAGTTCTGAAGGCAAAAGGGGGTCCAACACCGTATTAGTATGGTGCTCCTAATAATTCTTTAGGTGAGTGTATATTGTGGGGATTCGCTCTGGTAGGCAGGGTAAGCGGACGCAGTACAGAGGCAAAAACAAGGTTCTAAAGCAAAGTTCAGTGTTTATTCACACATAAGGAAAAACAAGCCAAAAGTAACGGTGTTCAGTTTTGGTGCCTGTTCACACCACACAAAGTCCACAGTGCAAAAAGCCTTCACCTGGTCAGCAGTTTTCCACCCGCAGTCTACAGCAGTCTTTAGAGGGCTCTCAGCCGTTTAGCACTGCACAGATTCACAGGTCCCAAGAAACAGACTCCACAGCTTCTCTGTCATGGAGGATAATCCACCCCAGCTAAATGTGCTGGCTGGGTTTTAATATCCCAGCCAAAACCCGGCCTGGATCCGTGGGGAATAGCCACCTACCCTGCTCTTTGGCTGCTCCCAATAAGAATCGGCCCGGATCGGCTTTACAGCCATACTAACAGCTGAAGTGTCAGACTGCAACTGCAAAACTGACACTTCAGGGAAAAACCAGGTTCCTATCTCACTGAGGCCAGGAACCTCGGTGACACGTATCTTCTGTCAATGACGGCCCCTTGCTCCTTCTTACAATATACAAAAAATATATATATAAGAAAATAAATAAGATATTTATGCAACATTCTTTTTCGAGTGCCGTGGTCTTCCTATTAATATTAATACCCGTGCATTGCGGACCACAATTTGCGGTCCACGGCACGGGCTTCACACGTTCGAGTGACCGAGCCCTTAGAGGCATATGGCACTGGAAGTTAACCATATATATATTGAGAAATCACTCATATACTGTATATATCTATATTATCCACAGTACACTTAGCACAATGGTGCTGTCACATCACGACAAACCTTTTTTAAACTGAAGTTGGGCCTGTACTCACATGATTGCCATGGTTCTGACTATCATAGACCAGTGACCAGCTGTTTTGACCAAGAGAAGCTGGAGGTAACCATAGATTTAATGTATTTCATGGATGGACAGAGTCTTCCTGTGTACAAAGTTCCTTTTGTAAGCGGCTCTCCAATCTGAGAAATAATAGAGCATATGAATGTAACATGGCGTTTCTCAAGCAGCCGGACCTCTCAGAGACTTGCGTACTCAACAGGCAACCCTCTCACACAGTTACCACTGTCATGTCTTCAAGCCTCTAACCAATCACATCTTCCAATGGAAAAGTCACCCTTGGCCTCCAGTCAACCACCGTTCTTACAGCCTTCAGCTTCCCTGTCCCTCCTGCAGAAGAACAAGTTTGCACCACCAGGTGAACAGTCCTCAGGCCTACTCTCTCCATACAGACCTACTGCACTCCTCACAGATCACTTTTATCCGCTCCTTTATCCGCTCCTCAAAATGATAATGCAGTATGTAGGCATCACCATGTGTATCCTCTCACCAGCAGTAAGCTCTTCAAGGGCCTATGATGGTATCAGCACCTCTTCCTGTGGCTGATATTCCAGAAGACCATCATTCCTGTGGCCAGTCACAGCAATCAAACTTGGCACCTCCGTCTGGAACTGCGAACTGTGTCTCTGTAGTGCCTGGAGTAAAAAAGGGTAATACACACAGACAATACACACATTGTAACAATGTCTTTGGTAAAGTACTGGAGAGGGTTTGTATCTTGCCCAGATTGCTCAGATGGGTGAGATAAAAAAAAAATCCAGAAGGCTGTATGGTTTCAGCAAAGTATAGTATTTTATTTATGGGCTGGATTTTTTGGGGAATGTCATGTAGGATTGGTAGAGGAACCGTCCATTCCACACCACTCCCGTGCAGCTATTCCCCTAGCCTAGGTGTTCTCAGGTGTAGTCACTAGCATTGTTACTGCTGGGGAATAAATTGAGTCAGACTGTCAGTATCGGTCAGAGCCTTGAAGCTAGTTGACTCGTCTCATCTGAGAGCCTGATCTTCTTGTGACTTGTACCTAGCTGAGGTAGATATACCGTTTAGTAAGTGCCTAGATGGGCAAGGTTTTTTATTTGTGTTTATTTTTGGTGCTGTGGCTTTACCCATGTGAA
Source organism: Bufo gargarizans (assembly GCF_014858855.1). Lineage (NCBI taxonomy): Eukaryota > Metazoa > Chordata > Amphibia > Anura > Bufonidae > Bufo > Bufo gargarizans. The sequence continues at coordinate 477,933,464 of NC_058083.1, forward strand.
TGCACAACTTGGTTGTCCTGGAGTCTGCTGGATGCTAAATAAACTGAAGTGGACTTTTAAAACTGCTGAGTCAAGTGAGGTTTCACCGCCGTCCCTATTCACACACGCAGATCCCTACAGCATACAGTCACTGCAAGTCAATAACTAAAACTGTCACTGAGCAGTCTCTGCATATTGTCCATTTAAAGAGACAGATAGCTATTTACGGTACACAATGGATATAGGCTTTGCAGGGAAATGTACACAGTCCACCCTTACACTTCCCCCAGGTTAAGTAACAAGTAAGGCTCCATTCACACGTCCGTGATGTGTTGCGGACCCGCAAATTGCGGGTCCGCAACACACCAGCCCGACACCCCCATAGAAATGCCTATTCTTGTCCGCAAGCTGCGGACAAGAATAGGACATGTTCTATCTTTTGCGGAGCTGCGTACCCGAAGATCGGGGCCGCGCCCTGCAATTGCGGATGCAGACAGCACACTGTGTGCTGTCCGAATCCATTCCGTCCCCATAGAGAATGAATGGGTCCGCACCCGTTCCACAAACTTGCGGAACGGATGCGGACACATTCTGCGGACGTGTGAATGGAGCCTTAACATGGCATTATTACCTGCTGTCCAGCAGTTTCTGCAATAAAAGGGGTGGTAGGGAGCACGGGGCTGTGTACAAATAATAAACCTTACTCACCTTTAAAATATAATGTGCCGTTTCTTCAGTCCCTACTGCTTCAATCACTGCTGGGTCTGTATTGATGACATCATGTGAGGTGTCAGTGACTGACAGCATTCTCTGTGTAAGGCTCCATTCACATGTCCGCAATTCTGTTCCGCATTTTGCGGAACGGAATTGCGGACCCATTCATTTCTATAGGGCCACATATGCTGTCCGGATCTGGAAATGCAGATCCGCACTTCCGGGTCCGCAATTACATTCCTGAAAAAAACTGAACATGTCCTATTCTTGTCTGCAATTGCGGACAAGATTAGGCATTTTCTATTAAGTGCCGGCGATGTGCGGTCTGCAAAATACGGAACGCACATTGCCGGTGTCCGTGTTTTCAATGGGTCCTGAAAAAAATCGGACAGCACAATGTCTGATTTTTTTTCAGGACCCATTGAAAATGAATGGGTCCAGATCTGTTCCGCAAAAAACGGAACAGATCAGGAAAGAAACAACGGACGTGTGAATGGACCCTAAATCGTATTTTATTCACACTTAATGGATTTCCCCTGTTACTTTATAGAGTCCTTGAAACGAATGATTGATCAAATGAATCCTGTCCCAGTTCCTTGTAATGTACCTCTGGATAGATCATCAGCTTCTGATCGGCGGGGGTCCGACACCCGGGACCCTCGCCGATCAGCTGTTTGAGAAGGCAGCGGCGCTCCAGCAGCGCCGCGGCCTTCTCACTGTTTACCGCCGGGCCGCCCGCCCACTGAAGTCACGACTTGTATCAACTAGAGTGGGCGCGGCTAAGCTCCATTCAAGTGAACAGAGCTTAGCCGCGCCCACTCTAGTTGATACAAGTTGTGACGTCAGTGGGCGGGCGGCCCGGCGGTAAACAGTGAGAAGGCCGCGGCACTGCTGGAGAGCCGCTGCCTTCTCAAACAGCTGATCGGCGGGGGTCCCGGGTGTCGGCCACCGCAGATCAGAAGCTGATGATTTAAATGAAAGTGCAGAACCCCTTTAAATCAAAGAGGCCCTTGTAAGTCAGACAAATATAACATAAAATTTATAATGAAATAACCACAAATGTCTTTTCTGTGCTCACATCATTATCAGTTTTATTCAACCCCCAAGTGACATTCAATCTTAGTACTTAGTACAACATCCTTTTCCAGTTATAACAGCTTTTAAACGTGAAGCATAGCTTGACACAAGTGTCTTGCAGCGATCTACGGGTATCTTCGCCCATTCTTCATGGGCAAAAGCCTCCAGTTAAGTCACATTCTTAGGCTTGCGCGCTGCAACTGCTTTCTTTAAGTCCCACCAGAGGTTCTCAATCGGATTTAAGTCTGGTGACTGCGATGGCCACTTCAAAATGTTCCAGCCTTTTATCTGCAACCATGCTCTAGTGGACTTGGAGGTATGCTTGGGATCATTGTCCTGTTGAAAGGTCCAACGTCTCCCAAGCCTCAGGTTTGTGACGGACAGCATCGCATTTTCATCCAATATCTCCTGGTACTGAAGAGAATTCATGGTACCTTGCACACGCTGAAGCTTCCCTGTACCTGTAGAAGCAAAACAGCCCCAAAGCATGATTGACCCCCCGCCATGCTTCACAGTAGGCAAGGTGTTCTTTTCTTCATAGGCCTTGTTCTTCCTCCTCCAAACATAGCGTTGATCCATGGGCTCAAACAGTTCTAATTTTGTTTCATCAGTCCACAGAACACTATCCCAAAACTTTTGTGGTTTGTCCACATGACTTTTGGCATACTGCAGTCGACTCTTCTTATTCTTTGGAGACAGCAAGGGGGTGCGCCTGGGAGTTCTGGCATGGAGGCCTTCATTACGCAGTGTGCGCCTTATTGTCTGAGCTGAAACTTCAGTACCCACATCTGACAAATCTTTTTTCAGTTCCTCAGCAGTCACACGGGGACTTTTCTCCACTTTGCGCTTCAGGTAGCGCACAGCAGTCGAAGTCAGCATCTTCTTTCTGCCACGACCAGGTAGCGTTTTTTGGTCCACCTTTTTTGGTCCACCTTACGCCCTCTCTTTTTTTTGGGTGGCTAACCTGGCCTTTGTTCAAATTATATATTTCTATCTGTATGTTGTGGCTCACTCCTGCTAGTGTATGTATTGCTTGAGATTGGTTTTGATGCATAAATATTAGGACCTAACAATCTCTATTTGAGAAATGTATTTATTGTTCACTTATAAGTGTCCTTGGTTTGCTCTCTTCCTTATATATGCGCCTGCGTTCTTCTGGCCACTTGTACCGGTGCATGGTCCACACCCTCTGGTTTGCAGAATGTATATGCGATTACCTCTTTACTATGAGATAGTTTTTATCTATAATATAGATAATCTTTGTATATCCATCATGCAGAGTGATTATTGATGGGTTTTTAGGTGTTATTCATTTAAAGGGACACTGACAGGGCCAATAAGCATATTGAGGTCTATATATGTCACTACAGGTCTTATAATGGGTATTACAATCATATAAGTGTCCCCCCTGTCCACATTATACATACTTTAAACTTTAAGTTTTATAACCTGCTCCAACGGTCTTCAATCTGCCCAAGGGGCGGCGTTTCACTTCTCTTGCGCCCAGCCAGCCTCCCCAACTGCCGATTTGAAGCGCTGCCCAGCTCATGAATACTCTGAAGCGCTGCGCTGAACAGTGCCCTGCGCATGCGCCGGATCTTGTGAAGTTGGGGACAGTAAGCGCCGCCCACAGCGCTTACTGTACCGGACTTCACAAGATCCGGGCGCATGCGCCGGGCACTGTTAAGCGAAGCGCTTCAGAGCGGGGACCGCAGAAGCCGCCCAGCAAACTGAATATTCATGAGCTGGGCGGCGCTTCAAATCGGCAGTTGGGGAGGCTGGCTGGGCGCAAGAGAAGTGAAACGCCGCCCCTTGGGCAGATTGCAGACCTTGGAGCAGGTTATAAAACTTAAAGTTTACTGTTTGTATAATGTGGACAGGGGGGATACTTATATGATTGTAATACCCATTATAAGACCTGTAGTCACATATATAGACCTCAATATGCTTATTGGCCCTGTCAGTGTCCCTTTAAGGTTTATTACATTTATTCTTTAACATATATTTCTTATTTTTGTATTTATTATAATTTTTTTTTCATCTTTTCAGCATGGTTTATTTTATCTATATATTATTATTACATATTTTTTCTATGAGAAAGCACTGACTCAGCACTTTATTGGATTATATTATGTCAATGGACATTATAGATATGAATTGTGATCCTTTTTTTAATCATGCATGTGAGGATATATATTTTTAGGATTTATGAATTATACTGTTTATTGGACATGAATTGAGTGTTTGGGGTTATATGATATCCGCAAATGTACCGTTATCGTATTATTATACATATATATATTTATTGTGGTATATAACAATCATGGAATTGGAAGTGGATCCGCAAATGTACTGTATTTTAATTGTATTATTATGTAGATATATGTATTTAGTATGGCATGCAACAATCATGGAATTAATCATGTTCAATAATGTGTACTCTCTGTACTAATATTTAGTTTTGCTGCGCTTGTCTTTATTTACATTCTGCGCTCCATTGGGACTTAGCTGCGATGTGGCTCGTGGATATGACGTCGGACGCCTCACTGCGCTTCCGCTGTTTGGAACGCATCGTGGCACTGGTGTCTGTTCCGGGAGCCATCTTGCGCATGCGCACCTGCTCTGTCAACACACCGGCTTTGCTGGCGCCTGCAGGTGCGCGTGGACCATGCACTGGGACACATCTAGGTGACATTCATCGGCTGTTTTCCCTCTGGCCCCCTTACCCAATGATAGCTTTTTAACAGGTATGACCACAGCTGATTTATATTTACTTAATTAAATATCTGAGTATACTGACTATATAGGATGAGTTCCTAGGATTAAAATGTACATGGACCTCTGAGGAAGCTAGTCTAGGCACTAGCGATACGCGTTAGGCTTGAGTGCACTCCTCTTGGATGGGTTTTGTATGCTTTGTGTGTTACCACCATGTTTGTGTTTCCACTACAGGATTGAGGGATATTTTTTGCAGGGATTTGACTGTTTATTCGTTCATGTATTGCTCCCCCTGTGGGACACTACCACACACATATATAATCATTGCCATACTTCCATTGTACCATCCTTGGGGTCTGCCCCATGTAAATGTTGTTTTTAACCTTTGTATTTCAATAAATTGCATACTTCTTTGATGTGCGGCCACTGTATGGTATTTCTTTGTCTAGTTTTATTCATGTTCTCTATATATACCAGGCCAGCACTCTGCTTCACTATTATCGGTGTGCCCCCCGTGTTTTAGTATTGTCGAACGGTGCCCTTAGCCTTGAATTTGTGAATGATGCTTCCTATGGTGTCTCTTGGTATGTTTAACATCTTTGCAATCTTCTTATGGCCATTGCCCTTCCTGTGAAGAGAAATCACCTCTTCTCTTGTCTTCCTGGACCATTCTCTTGACTTTACCATGTTTGTAAACACACCAGTAAATGTCTAGAAGGAGCTGAGTATCAAGGTCCTTTTAAATCTGCCTAATTAGTGCTTATTATGCTTGATTGCTGCTCCTTGACATCCACAGGTGTTTTCAATACCTGATCGAAAACGCTTGAATGAACCTCTGTTCTTAAGAGTGGTAGTCTTTAAGGGGTTGAATAATTGTGTCAATGAAGAAATCACAAAAAAAACATTTAATACTGTATTACAAAAACAATTGATGTCATTTTAGTTGCATTTGGTTCTTTAAAAAGTCCTTGTAAGATTTCATTCTGAACACAATTACAAATGTACACTAAATTCCCTAAAACCCTTTACAGCATTGGAGGTTGAATAATTTTGAACACAACTGTATGTTATGTTGGCATGCATCTAATGTGGCAATGACGTGTGCTTGGCATGTGTCTATAGCGTGTGATATGTATGCAGGATGTATGTAATATGAGTGACGTGTGCCACATACTAGACTAGAGGAGTGTCTGACATGTTTGCTTGTGTTCAGCTTGTATATGTGAGCGGGGCACTTGTACAATACATACATGTGTGGCGTGTGTCCGATATGTGACGTGTGCACAAAGTACGTCCCTTGCGCAGTGACTGGCGTGTATATACTGTGTATCGTCGTCGCCTTTGAAGGGACTGGACCCAGAGACACTTCTTGTATAGGCCCCATGGAGGCAGACACCTGAGGCAGACACCCTGCCCGCAGACATTTTTCTGCCCTTTCAAAAAAAATAATTCAAAGGAAACTTGATCAAACTCTTCCAGTCTGACATCTTATAGCAGATATTCCCTTCACCAACAGACACCATGTAAATCACCATCAGAAACAGCTCAATATTATTCAATCAATATAATGTTCTAATTATTTTTTTTTTAAAACTATCACAAAACGGAAGTGTCATCCGCCCGTCGCGCACGCGCACAAGCTCTGTTTTGAATGAAGTTGAAAGAAGTATCGCGAGACCTGGCAGAACGTCGCACTCGCTCATAAACTTTTTCCTGCCAAGTCCCGCGTCGCCAGAGCGCATGCGCGCCTCTCCACAGGCATTCGCCTAGCTGAACTGCGCACGCGCCGCCAACTCTCGCGTCTCGGGTAAATCGCTCGGCACGCGAGATTACCCGGCGCATGCGTGCTGTGCACGATGAGTCCCGGAGAGGTGCTGGTACTTAGTACCCTTGAGTACCGGCAGAAGAAAACTCTTGTTTTGGTGACTTTTCATGCCTAGCTCTCCGGCCTCCATTTTCCCGTGGCCCTTATGAGCTACTGCTTGGAGTTTCCATCCCCCTGCGGGACGGGAAGGTTAACCCCGAGCTTTCCGATCTAGCTAGAGTTGAACTATCATGCAACTTAGCTGAGGTAAGGACTATCCCCGAGGAACCCAATGAGTGGAACACAGTCTGCGGCCTCGGACAGGTGAGTGCGGGCTGTGCATGGGCGGGGGGGACACTTACCGTCCTGTCAGGTCCCAGCAGGAAGCACAGCCAGGATGTGGCTCTGTGTTATGGCTGCCCTGGGATGGAGGGAATCCCATGGAGCCCATGTACTATTGCTGATGACTGGACCTTGGCGCTTATTGACAGTTTAACGGATACGTCTCAGAGAACGCACCGTACTTACGTGATGGCGACAATCTGGCGAGTTCCGGGGGCGACAGGTACGGCCATTGATACAAGTGTAGCCTGTCCCCGACTTGGTAGGTGCCGGCTGATGCTGTGTCCTGGTTTTGCATTTTTGTTCGTTGTTGCACTATTTGATGCAAATTTTTTTTTATTGCATTTGCCGTATTATGGGATTAAAAATATACGTTCGATTGGTTTTAATTAAACAGTTTTTTCTTCTGCAGCCTTCGTGTCTTCCCGTACAGTGCAGGCTGCTCAGTGCCGTTCAGTGAAATCTGTCAGAAGTTCTCAGTCCCGCTCTCTCCTAAAGCTGATGGCCCTTTTTGATTTAAAGGTTAAAGATTGTGGCAACTGCACCCCCCGTAAAGGGAATATTACTTACCTGTTTCCTTCTCCTCCCGGCCTGCGATGCTCCGCTGTAAACATCCGGTTTGACATCGCTGCAGCCAATCACTGGTTGCAGCAGATACTGGATCCCCTTGCGTCATGTGACCTTTTGTGATGATGTAAGGGGATCCAGTCTCCGCCGCAGTCAGCGATTGGCTGCGGTGCTGTCAAACCGGATGTTTACAGCGGGGGACCCCTGCAGTCTGGGAGGAGAAGTGTGGATCCAGCACCGGGAAGCAGGTAAGTAAGCTTTCCTTTATAGGTCCCGTCAAAAATGTAAATAATAGTAAATATATAGTTAGCGCTTGAGGCCCTCCATTCCTGCGCAACGCTACCTGCGACATAATGTTCTGGCGGCAGCGATGATATGTCCGTATACTTCAGCTGCAGCCTCCGTGGTATACGGTACGTGGCCTCTGAGGCCAGGGACTGGCTGCAGCAGTAATGTGCGGTATGTGCGAACGTCAAAGCTGCAGTCATAAGAAAAGCAGTGGGGAGAATGGAGTGGTCATGTAGGAACGGAAGGGGCTCGGGACAGGGAGTATACATTGTACGATTATTATTATCGGTGCCCCCGCCATTAAATAAAAATCCCGGACAATCCCATTAAGTTTATGGTATTTGGTTGCGCCAATGACAGCTTAGAAGAAGGGCTGCAGATCGAGCTGTCAGAGCTTGTCTGATGGATTTCACTGGGCAGGGGGCTGAGCAGCCTGCAACGTATGGGAATACATGCAACAGCAGGAGACAAATGTCGGCAAAACCAATGGCGAATATTTTCTCTCCCATAATAATAAAATTGCTTCATTGGTGTCCATAACCTAAGGCTGGAAGTAATTTTCAGCTTGTGCTGACTTGAGTGGTGTGACAGTTTGTATTGGTTTCTATGCAGTGCAATGTTTTGGGTCACGATGCCCGTGATATAACATTGTCAAACCCCTGCCACAATGTCACACACCTGACAGGACATGACGGGTCATTTGCTCCGGTGATGTCACCATCTTTCTCTACTTTATACCCGTGACGCGGAGGGGAAGGGACCGCGCGTTCGCCTCCCTCATAAACGTGTTTTAGATCTCACGGCCCTTCCCCTGCTTTGCTTACCTTGTGGATTCTCTTCTTCCTGTTCCGCCACGTCGCCATTGTGGATAGGTCATTGGTATCTGATCGTTGGGGGGGGGGTCGAACCCCCGCTGATCAGCTGGTTGAGAAGGCGGCGGTGTGCCCCCTATTGAAGTGAAAGTGGCTGAGCGGCGATAACAAGCGCAGCCGCGATCCAATGTACGGCGCTGTGCTTGATGCTACTGCTTCACTGGAATAGAAGTGATTTGCGCCCAAGAAGTGCATGGCACAGAGCTCCGCAGGCTCTTCATGCTAGGTGTCCGACCCCCACCCATCAGATACTGATGAGCTATCCAGAGGATAGGTCATCAGTTCAAAAAAACTTTGACGCCCCCTTTAGGCCTCATGCACACGACTGTTGTTGTGTTCCGTTCCGCAAAATGGGATTCTGTTGTTCCATGATTTGTTTCCGTGTGTCTTCCTTTATTTTTGGAGGACCACCAGACATGAAGGAAAGTAAAAAAAAAAGTCTAAAACAGGTTTGCCATGCAAATGATAGGAAAAAAACGGACGCAGATGACAATCTTGTGTGCCTTTCGCGTTTTTTAACGGTCCCATTGACTTGAATGGGTCCGCAAACCGTTTTCCGCAAAAATAATAGGACAGGTTATATTTTGACGGACTGGAATCACGGACGCGGATGACAAACGGTGCATTAGCAGAGTTTTCAACGGGCCCATTGAAAGTCAATAAATCCGCAGAAAATCACGAAAAACGGCACAACAGACACGGAATAAAACGGTCGTGTGCATGAGGCTTTTAGGATAGTCCAGATAGGGTGGATATGTTGCAGATTTGGTGTGGCAAATCCAGTGTTTTCGACCTCCTGCCCTAAGGGTGCAGGTTTTTTACACGTAATTTCCGCTCTGATTTTTTTTTTTTGTGTAAAACATCAATTCTGCACATGATGCTTGAGGCTTTTGATGCAGCTTTGCCCCAGTCTCATCCTTTGAATCACAAAGGGTGAAATTCGCCCGGAAACTCTACAGAAAAAATTTACTAAATATGTGCGTTGTCAGATCTCCTTTGCTGTGCCAGAACCGCGTCACGGCTTTCCTTCCAGACAGTCGGCTGCTCGCTCAGTGGGGTAAAGCTCTGCATTTACACGCAGCGATCGCCTCCACAGTATGAGGACGGGGGTGGGGGTCACTATTGTCATTGCTCGTCCTCATACAGCTGCATTGTTTCTGGGCGGCAGATCGCTGTTTAGACGACACAATCTGCTGCCCAGAAACGATAATTTAGGTGCCTGCGGAAACAGGATCACCCAACGAACGAGCGCTTCGCTCTTTCATCGGGTGATCGGCTGCAGATTTACACGGGCAAATTGTCGGGAACAGTACTGTCAGAGGGGACGAGATCTTAAGAAATCTCATCCGCGTACGGTGAAAAAAAAATTAAAATCTGCAGCATAAATTGGCCTGCGACGTGGATTTTTAAATCTGCGTGTCAAGTTAGGGCTTGTTCACACGACCATGCCGTGTTTTGCAGTCTGCAAATTGTGGAATCCGCAAAACACGGATGCCGCCCGTGTGCCTTCCTCAATTTGCGGAATGGAACAGGAGGCCCATTGTAGAAATGCCTATTCTTGTCTGCAAAACGGACAAAAATAGGACATGCCTCATCATTTTTGTGGACCACAGAACGGAGCTACAGATGCGGACATGGCGAGGAGGCTGTAGGCTGTGTTCACACATTCAGGATGTTATGAGGTCGCAGACGCAGGTTCTGCACTTAAATCCTCGTCAGATCCGCTGATATTCCGCGTCCAGTTCGAGTGAAAAATCTGCGTGGACTATTCTGCACAGAAAAGCCACGGATTAGCCTCAGAATGACAGTCGGGTTGATTCTCGTGCAGATCTGTGGCGGCTGTCTGAGCGTCGTCCTCGGATTGCTGCCACCGATCTACTTGTGGAATTAATCCGAGAAGTGTGAACAGATCCTTAAATCGTCCTCTACTGTTTCTGGCAAAGCTGGGAGGTAAAACCAGTGTATCCACCATTCAGCTAAGGGGGGCATTCACACGACCGTATCCGTTTTGTGGTCTACAATGCAGAACGGATGCGGACAGAAACTATGGCCGTGTGCATGAGGCCTAAAACTGATTCAAAATCCAGGCTCTGATGTTGCGGAGCAGTGTGTGCAGGGAAGAGTGGTTTGTTTTCACTGCTGCCCCTCATATCCTCCTTGTATCTGGGCTCCGTAATTTGCAGAATGCGTACACGGATGCGGACAGCACACACATGTCATCCATGTACGGTCCATTATCGTCACATACCCCTAGAAAGGTACGGGTGTGTGTGCAATACATATAAAATGCAGATCAGACACTGATGCATAATACGGTTGTGTGCATGAGGTCTGATCGGACACATCAGGTTTTTGTGGTGTCGCGGTAAACCCCTTGGATAGCGCTGAGGATGCCCACGCTGTTCTGTACACACATGAAACGGGAGTGGAAAATGAGGACTGGTCGGCAGCCTCTCCCACTAGTGGCCGCTGATTGTGGGGGCTCCCCGCAGCGGGACCCCTAGGATCAGCCCATCTGGTGTGGTCGGTGGTTAGAAAAGTGACATCTTGCACTCCAAGAACTCAATAGACGGTGTATTTGTAATCTTTGTGGCCAGTGTGAACATTATCCTTCCTTTTTTCTGTATACAGTTTCTTTTAAATGGGACGTCCAGGAAAGTTGGCTAACTTTTTAGGAAAAAAAAAACAGCCATTACTCACCTGTTGAATTCTCTGGTGCTCCCCGCCAGTCGTGCGGTGATTACAGCAATACGTCATTCACGATGGGACCACTGCGGCATCAAGCGGTCAAGTGAGAGATCACAGCAGAGGCTGGGGATTAGCTGCATGTGGTCCTCCAGGACCGCCGGAGACCACCAGAACGGAGCTGCTCCAGTGGCAGGGGACTTAAAGGGGTTGTCCCATGAAAAATATTCTACAGTTTTCAAACCAGCATCTGGATCTGAAAACTTTTGTAATAGCATGTGATGAAAAAATTTAGCATAGCCTCTGAGTTATTCAGTAAAATGTATCAGTATAGCGTCACCTGCTGTTAGTTTTTTTTTCTTTATTTCTATGTCCTGCTAACTGAGATGGCCGCACATGCTCAGTTCCATCCTTTTGTCTGCCCCCTGAGCTGTGATAGGGAGAGCTGAGACACGCCCCCTGAGCTGTGATAGGGAGAGTTGAGACACGCCCCCTGAGCTGTGATAGGGAGAGTTGAGACACGCCCCCTGAGCTGTGATAGGGAGAGCTGAGACACGCCCCCTGAGCTGCGATAGGGAGAGCTGAGACACGCCCCCTGAGCTGCGATAGGGAGAGCTGAGACACTCCCCCTGAGCTGCGATAGGGAGAGCTGAGACACGCCCCCTGAGCTGCGATAGGGAGAGCTGAGACACGCCCCCTGAGCTGCAGCAAACACCCCCCCCCTGAGCTGTCAGATTGATATAAATCTAGCAGAGCAATGAATGATGAGACCTCTGGATCCATGTGAGGTCCAGGGCTGGTTTTAGCTTTGTTAGAAAGAGATTGTCATGTTCTATATGATCTTTGATTTTCATTTTTTACATTAGTCATGGGAGAACCCCTTTAACAGATGAGTAATGGTAATAAATATATATATAATTTTGGGACTGTTTGCCAACTTTCTTAAAATCCTAGAAACCCCATTAAGTCCTTGTGTTCTGTGGTCGTGTTTCTCTCCTCTATCTGTTCCCTGACCTACAGACAGCGGGAGACTGCTAGATCTGACTACACGCAGGGTCTGTTTGTAGTCTGTCACCATGGAGACGCATAGCTGTGCATTTGAGCTGTAGACGGTGTGGTATGTCTGTTAGGCTGATTCCAAGCGGCTTTCTTATTTTTATTGCACAGGACTGTAAATTTGGTTACATAACTGTGTGCGGCCTGTATGTAGGTGATGGTATTCTACTAGGCTGTCTGCCAAAGTTTTTTATTTTTTTTATTTTTTATTTCTTCTTGGCAATGTTAAAGGGGTCCTCCAGGATTCAAAAATTGCTGACATTCCTAGGAGAGATCATAAAGGGGTTGTCTCATCTTGGACATTGGCTGTATATTGGTAGGATAGGCCACAATGTCTGATAGGTGCAGGTCCCTGAGAAGTGACGGATGGCACATGAGCGGCCACACTCCATTCATTTCTATGGGAGCCCCGAAAATAGCCTAGCGGCGCATTTGCCTGTTTTCAGAAGTCTCGCTGAAATGAATGGGAAACGCACCGCGCAAGAGCGGCCACCACTCCATCCACTTCTGTGGCGCTCATTGATGACCTTAGTAGGAGATCGCTGAGAGGTCACCAATTGTTAATTCCTGGAGAACTCCTTTAAGGGGCTGTACACACAGCGTTTTTGACGGCTGAATTTGTTGCAGTTTCAAAAACGTGAATCGTTCCCCCTGTTTTCAATGGGATGCTATAGCAAGAAAAGTATATGTCCTTTCTTGACGCAATCACATCACTAAACTGCAGCTGCATGAGCGGCAGTGCTGCCTCCTATTAAAAACAATGGAAGACGGCTTCCATGTGGTCGCCCAGTGGTTGCGGCTTCCATGTGGTCGCCCAGTGGTTGCGGCTTCCATGTGGTCGCCCAGTGGTTGCGGCTTCCATGTGGTCGCCCAGTGGTTGCGGCTTCCATGTGGTCGCCCAGTGGTTGCGGCTTCCATGTGGCCGCCCAGTGGTTGCGGCTTCCATGTGGCCGCCCAGTGGTTGCGGCTTCCATGTGGCCGCCCAGTGGTTGCGGCTTCCATGTGGCCGCCCAGTGGTTGCGGCTTCCATGTGGCCGCCCAGTGGTTGCGGCTTCCATGTGGTCGCCCAGTGGTTGCGGCTTCCATGTGGCCGCCCAGTGGTTGCGGCTTCCATGTGGTCGCCCAGTGGTTGCGGCTTCCATGTGGCCGCCCAGTGGTTGCGGCTTCCATGTGGCCGCCCAGTGGTTGCGGCTTCCATGTGGCCGCCCAGTGGTTGCGGCTTCCATGTGGCCGCCCAGTGGTTGCGGCTTCCATGTGGCCGCCCAGTGGTTGCGGCTTCCATGTGGCCGCCCAGTGGTTGCGGCTTCCATGTGGCCGCCCAGTGGTTGCGGCTTCCATGTGGCCGCCCAGTGGTTGCGGCTTCCATGTGGCCGCCCAGTGGTTGCGGCTTCCATGTGGCCGCCCAGTGGTTGCGGCTTCCATGTGGCCGCCCAGTGGTTGCGGCTTCCATGTGGCCGCCCAGTGGTTGCGGCTTCCATGTGGCCGCCCAGTGGTTGCGGCTTCCATGTGGCCGCCCAGTGGTTGCGGCTTCCATGTGGCCGCCCAGTGGTTGCGGCTTCCATGTGGTTGCGGCTTCCATGTGGTCGCCCAGTGGTTGCGGCTTCCATGTGGTCGCCCAGTGGTTGCGGCTTCCATGTGGTCGCCCAGTGGTTGCGGCTTCCATGTGGTCGCCAGTGCTAAATACAGCTGTCAAATAATGCTGTGTGACCTGTCCCTATAGGGTTGTCCAGGTTTGAATAACTGATGACCCGTCCTTTTAAGATAGACTATCAGTATCAGATTGCTGGGGGTCAGACTCTCGGCACCCCTGGTGATCCGCTGGTTGAAGGGGCTGTGACTATTCATTGTTCACATTGGTCCTTACTGCGCAGTTTTGTTTTATGTTGGGGCTGTTCTTGGTGGTGCAGCTTTTGCCCATTCATGTAAATGGCCGGGGTACAGTGAGCGATTTGTGGTTAACCCTTGTAGCCCTGTGACCAGAGCGATGGGGGCTCCTTTTGGTCAGTGCAGCAGCCACATCAGTGATGGTCCTGCTGCAGATAGGTGGTGGTTCTGCGCAGATTATTCTTTAGCTTGTGAATGGGGCAGTAAAGATCTGATTCATATGCTTTGCTGGCGGATTGGTTGCAAATTCTGTTCTGATTTAGCCTTCAAGCTCCTGACAGAATCTGCATTATGTGAACATCACCTTGTAGGTAGTAATCCGTTAGATCAAATTAACAGGAAAAAAAGGAGCTCATTAAGGGCATCTGTCAGCAGTTTTGTACCTATGACACTGGCTGACCTGTTCCATGTGCACTTGGCAGCTGACGACATCTGTGTTGGTCCCATGTTCATATGTGTCCCCATTACTGAGAAACATGATGTTTTATTATAGGCAAATGAGCTTCTAGGAGCAACGGGGGCGTTACCATTACACCTAGAGGCTCTGCTCTGTCTGCAACTGCTGCAACCCCTGCACTTTGACAGGAGCGGGCAGTGTAAACATCCTCACACCTGGTCCTGTCAATCAGAGTGCAGAGCCTCTAGGTGTAATGGTAACACCCCCGTTGCTCCTAGAGGCTCATTTGCATATAATAAAACAACATTTTTCTCAGCAATGTGGGCAGATATGAACATGGGACCAACACAGATGTCTTCAGCTGCACATGTAACAGGTCAGCCAGTGTCATAGGGACAAACCTGCTGACAGATGCTCTTTAAATGATGTGTTAGGACAGGACTACATGGCGACATTTGCTGTAATGATAGTCTATGGTGTCGCACTGTGACATGCGACATGATAGTCACAAAAAAGAAAAGGGATTTGTGCGACTGTCGTGTCGCAGCATGTGGCATATGTCGCTGCAACACCATAGACTATCATTACAATAAATGTCGCTCGACATTGGTGCGACATGAATGTCCCGCGACGTTGCAGTGTAGTTGTTTGCTTTTTTGTCCTGCGACGCATGTCGCCGTGTAGCCCTAGCCTTAGTCAGTCCCTGTCAGGGATGATAATCTGCTACCTGTTTTCCTCTTGCTCTTTTCCTGTCTTTTAGCGAGCTGTGATCTGTGACTACAGTTTAGCTACAGTGCCTGCAGGGAGTGTGAGGTAGTCTGAGACACGCCTCCTGTCTCATCATTGGTCCAGGCTGCTGCGCTCTCCCTCCCCCCCTGCAGCTCTTCCTCTTCTGATTGGCTGCTGTGCCTAATCACAAGCCTGCCACTCCCCAGGAAGTCCGTGCATGGAGAGCTGGTTTATTTTTATTTTTTTAGAGCAAGGGTGGAGCGATTATAAAGATTACTAATCCATCCGTAAGAAAGAGAAGATTAGCACACCTAGACTGAGTCAGACGATTCTATTTAAAGGGGTTGTCGCACCATGCCATCATGCACAGAATAGGTAGTGGGGGGTGGCGGAGGGTAGGGGCTGACCACCAGGACCTCCACTTTTGAAAAGAACCAAGTGAATGGACTGATGTTCACACTTGTGCTGCCATTGCATTCAGAGGGTTGGGAGTACCCTGTCCTTGTGATTGGAGGGGGTCCCATGAGTCAGACTATGTGCTCTCCACATCCGCATTTCCGGAGCGCGGCCCCGAACTTCCGGTCCGCAGCTCCGCAAGAAAATAGAGCATGTCCTATTCTTGTCTGCAGCTGTGGACAACAATAGGACTTCTCTATTCAGTGTCGGCCATGTGCGGATCTGCAACAAAAAAAAAGATATGTGGTAGTGCTTCTTTAAATATTGATGGTCTATCCTCAGGAGGATCACTGGGCCCCAACGCCACAGATCAGCTGCTTGAAGAGGTCGCAGCGCTCAGATAAGTGCAGCAGCCTCTTTATTCTCTACCAAGCACAGCGCCATACATAGTATAGTGGCTGTACTTGGTATTGCAGCTCAGTCCCATGCTCTTGAATGGGACTGGGATGCACAAAGGCCATGTGAACGATGAGCTGCACTAATGCCGGTGCCCCCTGTATGTTCCATGGTCTTGTATGATCATAGTGCGGGGTGACTCCGTCCTGTGCTCCCCCCGGAGCACACAAGGGCTCCTCTGTGTCTGGGCGATGTTCGCACACCGCTGCATGCTACAGCCAGGCTATTATCCCATCACTTTTTCCATGGTCCTGGGGACACTCAGGTACTGTTCCTCAGGTTTTCTTTAGAAATGTGCATTGGATTTTCCAGGCATCGTCTCCGTAATCCACTTCAATTACTGGCAGAAGCCATCTCTCCTCTAATAAACCACATTTCTCTTCCACTTCTGTATCCGTGAAAACCTTCACACTGTCACTCGCTGCCTGCTCGCTTCTCGGGCGTATTGTACAGAAAAGTGTACTTGGCCATGTTTTTCAGTACAGTTGTAGTGTGCTGCAGTAAGGTAGCAGGAAAGGCTCCATTCAGACGTCCGCACTTTGGGTCTGGATCCGTTCCGCAGGTGCGGACCCATTCATTTTCAATGGGGACGGTCATTTCCGGTCCGCGGCCCCGAACTTCCGGTCCGCGGCGCTGCAAAAAAATGTACCATGTCCTATTCTTGTCCGCAGCTGCATATAGGCATTTCTATTGGGGTGCCGGCCCGGTGTTTTGCGGATCCGCGAATGGACCCTAAGGCCTCATGCACACGACCGTGGTGTGTTTTGCGGAACGGCACGGACAGCCTTTAATATAAATGCCTATTGTCCGCAAAGCGCGGACAAGAATAGGACATGTTATATAATTTTGTTTTTTTTTGCGGGACCACAGAACGGAGCAACGGATGCGGACAGCACACTGAGTGCTGTCCGTATCTTTTGCAGCCCCGTTGAAGCAAATGGGTCCACATCCGAGCCGCCAAACGGCGGCTCAGATGCGGTCAAGAACAACGGCCGTGTGCATGAGGCCTAAATGTATGTAACCGTTTTTCACACGTTTGCCAGCACCCTTTAAATATGCAGGTAGAACATAAGCCGTGATCACAATGGGGGACATTTATCATGAGAGGAATATTTGCAGTCAGATGAGTGTGGACGACAGTCTCAGCATTATGGTTTCCGGTGTGGAGATCCAGCCGAGGGCCTCAAAACCGGACCACAGCGGTTCCTTTGTGTTTGATGCGTGAGGATTCATACATTCGCATGCGGCTATGTTAATGCGAAACGGAACAAACCGGATCTGTCACTAAAAATATTGTAAGTCAGTGGGTTGTGGATCCGTGTTTTTTATTTTATTTTTTTCGGATAAGAAGAAAACTGATTCGGCACCATTGACTTACATTGTTTTTAGTTACAGATCCGGTTCAAATGACCGGGCACAAAACCGAATGCTACCGGAACACAATGCATCCTGAGTAGAGCCTACCCCCTTCACAATACGTTAGTTGGCCCTAGACGGAACCGTTTTGACCCAGTTTTAAAATCCTCTGCCGGATCTCAAAACCGGAAACCCAAAGCGCTGACGTGAAAGTAGCCTAATGTTCGATAACTTTCTTATCCTTAAAGGGGTTCTCCGGGTTCTCCTATATCGATGACCTATCCTCAGGTCTACAATAGGGATGAGTGTACCATACGAAGTCAATTCGCAGAGAACTTTGTTGAAATACTGTACGGAGATCCTGCTCCATACAGTATTAGAATGTATTGGCTCCGATGAGCCGAAGTTATTACTTCGCGAAGTCACGCGCGAGACTTCGGGTAATAACTTCAGGAATTAATTATTACTGTAAAAAAACTTGATACCGAACTTGGATTCGGTTTGGAACAAAGTACCATCCAAAGTCTATTCGCTCATCCCTAGTCATCAATATCAGATTGGCGGGGGCCTGACACCCGCGCTGTCTCCTCATACAGCTAATCGGCCCCCTGCAGGTCTGATATTGATGACCTATCCTGAGGAAAGCCTGGAAAACCCCTTTAAGGGGCCATTAACACGTCCGTAGAATGGATCCATATCCATTCCGCAACAAATCCGAACCCATTCATTCTCTATGGGGCCAGAAGAGATGCGGACAGCACACAATGTGCTGTCCACATCCCCATTTCCAGAGCGTGGCCCCGATCTTCCGGTCTGCGGCTCCCGAAAAAAATAGTACATGTTCTATTCTTGTCCGCAATTACGGACAGGAATAGGCAGTTCTATGGGGGTGCCGGCCGGGTGTATTGCGGATCCGCAATGCACTACGGACGTGTGAATGGACCCTAAACCTAACACTTTTCTCTAGAAAACTCCTCCAGTTTTCCTGCTCCCTCTTCCTCCTGGAGGGAGATTGCGACAAAAAGTCTCCCCGATCAATCTGAGGTGAAACTCATTAACATAGCGAACCCCGTCCACTTTCCCAGCCACATTACAAAATCTGAGTGGATGGTGTAACAATGCAAAAAGTTGCCAAAATTATTTTTGCGCAAGCGAGTACAATCAGTCACAAAAGCCCTATTTTGTAGCTTTTTGAAGCCAGAATTCCATAGCAAAATGGTTAATTATACCGTACCTGGTCTTAGCCATTTTTCGGACATCGTTAATTCTAGGCCCGTTGTGTAGGACCACGCGGTGCCACTGAATGCATGTGTTCAGGTTCTGCGCCCACCTATGACGGTCAGTGGCTGCCATGGGGAGGCCTGGGGTCAGCCACACCAATGGCCTCACCCCCAGGGCTCATGCACAAGAACATATATTTTCTTTGCGTGTCCGCTATCCAATGGACGGCACTGCTTCTGCGCTGATTTTCTTTTGATGCGGTTTTTGGGTCTTTTTCTTTTTTTTTTTCTCAGCTTTACATTCATTTCAATGGGAGCACATGCTGCTTCTGAAAAAAAACACAGTGGGGGAAAAAAAAAGCAAGTTCTGCTACCCATTGAAATGAATGAGAGGCTTTTTAGAACCAAAAATATTTGTGAGTACGCCACCCATGGCGCATACGCTGCGGAATTGGGTGTGACCCATCTGCTGCGTTTTTAGTAGAGGCAACCTCCTCCATGCTGCTGAAATTTTTACACTTTGGAAATTTGACCTGCAAGGCGGATTTGAAATCTCTGTATGCCCATTTTCATTTTGGACTTCACCCTTTTCAATGCAGAAGGTAACTCACGGTAGTTTTGCCACAGATTTCGCAGCCTCGCCCCGTGCTGTTGCACCTCAAGTCCGTATTTGGTCATAGCAATTTTTGTTTCCGATTTTTGCACCAAAAATCCAATTCGCCCGCACAGCTGATTTCTCTGCTGGGCATCGGAGGGCATACTGCGGGTTTTCTAATTCACAGCATGCTATTGGGCTAGGCCGACATGTAGCCATGTGACATAAAATCGCAGTGCCGCGCTTCTACGTTGCACCTTGTGCAAGTAAGCGTGATCTCGTTCCGTCCCACCAGGTGCCACGGCCTCTACCGGAGCGCGTCCGCTGTCATTAGCTGCGCTTTGCCAAGGATTTTGACCACAAAAATTTCACTCTTCGCAGTGTATTCGCAACACGATTCCTGGAGGTAAGTATGCGCCGAAAGGGCCACTCCTGGTTTTGACCTAAAAGATGCATGCAGAAATTAAGGAAATCTGCGCTGTCGGAACCTTATGGTTACTGACAGCGCCTGCCTGGGAGTGAGTCAGTCTCTCCAGGCAGAACGGGGCTCCCATTTTTGTACTCGTCATGTGCGGACACGTCTGATTTGATGGCGATGCGAGAGAGAATTGTACATTTAGTATTCGCTGAGGTTGCACGCACAAGGTAGGCGATAAAGATATGATAGTCAAACAGATGAGACCCCCACCGATCAGGAGTACAGGGGTCCTCAGGTCGGTGTGAATAAGGCTACTTCCACATCTGCGTTTTGCAGTACGGTTTTGAGATCGGTCACAGCAAAACGCTTTTGTTATCTCCCCATTTATTTTCAGTGGGGACAAAACTGAATGAACGGAACGCACCAGAATGCATTCCGTTTGGTTGCGTTCCCATGATGCACACAAAAGAGCTGCAACCAGTGTTTTTGTGTGCGTCATGGGATACTGAGCAAGATGGATCTGGCATAAAACACAATGCAAGTCAATGGTGCCGGATCTATTTTTTTTCCAAACACGAGGAGAAAAAAAGCGGATCTGCCGCCCATTGACTTGCAATGGTTTTAGTGCCGGATCCGTCTCGTTCATTTTTTGGAGATCATGCAACCGGATCCGTTCTGAACGGATGCAGACGGTTGTATTATTGAATTAAAAAAAATGAAGAGATCGGCGTTCCTCTATTGGAATCCCTCTGAGAAACAATTTATAAGCGGAGTACATTATAACACATAATGGTGCATAAAAATATATAAACTTAAAACGTATTTAAAAAACTAAAAGCTAAACGTAGCCAATAAATCCATAAGAGCCGTAATAGGACGGACACAATTATTAATCGGTGAATTAGGACGGATCCCGGCATTTCCCTGCAATTCATTCAATATTCAAAGTATATCTTGCATGATGGCGGTTCATATCTTGGGTATCTCTCAATTATATGGTCATCGGCCGTATCTCCCACATCGGGGTACTGCCACAGCTTTATGTGGACAGGTATCGCCTGTTCTTTTTATGCTGCTTAATGTCCGGTTATTGTTCACACAAATACTGTCTTTTGGTTTTTTATCGCTGGGTAGGCAATAATGAAGTTAGTTATACATAAGTTATGTCCTCGGAGAGTATCGGGATCCCTTATCCCTTATTGAGAATTATTCACATATAAAATTTGAATATATATCCATTCAAGGGTTATTGGCTCTTGTCCCACTTCAATGATCTGTACAAAAATTTGCCCTAAGATTAAAGTGGCTACATTGGTTGCTTCTCCACAGCACGGACATGGTTCTGTTGTTCAGGGATCGGGGTCTCGTGCCTACCGTGGCGTCCCACGCGGTCTTACCTCCGAATCTCCCCACCTGTAAGTCCATGTGTGATAGACTCCGCTCGTGTGTTTGAAAGAAGCAGCTTGTGCGTTTAAGGCCCCTTTCACACGGGCGAGTTTTCCCGCGCGGGTGCAATGCGTAAGCTGAATGCATTGCACCCGCACTGAATCCTGACCCATTCATTTCTATGGGGCTGAGCACATGAGCGGTGATTTTTCATGCATCACTTATGCGTTGCGTGAAAATCGCAGCATGCTCTATATTCTGCGTTTATCACGCAACGTAGGCCCCATAGAAGTGAATGGGGCTGCGTGAAAATCGCAAGTATCCGCAAGCAAGTGCGGATGGGGTGCGATTTTTCACTCACAGTTGCTAGGAGACGATCAGGATGGAGACCCGATCATTATTATTTTCCCTTATAACATGGTTATAAAGGGAAAATAATAGCATTCTGAATACAGAATGCATTGTACATTAGCGCTGGAGGGGTTAAAAAAAAATTAAAAATAATTTACCTTACCTTAATCCACTTGCTCGTGCAGCCGGAATCTCCTCTGTCGTCTTTTTTGATGTGTGCAGGAAAAGGACCTGTAGTGACGTCACATGATCTTTTACCATGGTGATGGATCATGTGATGGACCATGTGACGACTGGAGTGACGTCACCACAGGTCCTTTTCCTGCACACAGCAAAGAAGAAGACAGAAGGAGATGCCGGCTGCGCGAGCAAGTGGATTAAGGTGAGTTAAATTATTATATATATTTTTTTTTTAACCCCTCCAGCGTTGTTTTACTATGCATTCTGTATTCAGAATGCTATTATTTTCCCTAATAACCATGTTATAAGGGAAAATAATACAATCTACCCAGCACCTAACTGGGTACCTGGGTACCAAACATGCCGATTTTTCTCACGCGAGTGCAAAACGCATTACAATGTTTTGCACTCGCGCGGAAAAATCGTGCATGTTCCTGCAACGCACCTGCACCTTTTCCCGCAATGCCCGTGTGAAAGAGGCCTAAGGGAAGCACAGTCAGCGTGCCGCGTGGTATGTGGAAGCCAGCAGTCCGTCTTCCAGCTTCAAATCGGGACAGTCTTGGACCGCTCCATATGTAGATAAATTTGATCATGGATAGAGATCCATCTTCTAACGTCCACACATAGGGGGCAATAAAATACCAGACGTGTTTTGGAACATTTACACTGTTCCTTCCTCAATGGTCATGCCCCTATGCCGTCAATGGCAGCTTTAAATACTCTATGGATTCATGGGATATTGGGATCATAGTAAACCTTGGAGTAGAGCCCATTCTGGTGTTCACTCTAGGCAAAGGTTTTTTTTCCCCAAAAGTCCAGCACATTGTTCGTATACAGTTGCAAGAAAAAGTATGTGAACCCTTTGGAATGATATGGGTTTCTGCACAAATTGGTCATAAAATGTGATCTGATCAGAACAATAGACAATCACAGTCTGCTTAAACTAATAACACACAAAGAATTAAAGGTTACCATGTTTTTATTGAACACATCATGTAAATATTCACAGTGCAGGTGGAAAAAGTATGTGAACCCTTGGATTTAATAACTGGTTGAACCTCCTTTGGCAGCAATAACTTCAACCAAACGTTTCCTGTAGTTGTAGATCAGACGTGCACAACGGTCAGGAGTAATTCTTGACCATTCCTCTTTACAGAACTGTCTCAGTTCAGCAATATTCTTGGGATGTCTGGTGTGAATCGCTTTCTTGAGGTCATGCCACAGCATCTCAATCGGGTTGAGGTCAGGACTCTGACTGGGCCACTCCAGAAGGCATATTTTCTTCTGTTTAAGCCATTCTGTTGTTGATTTACATCGATGCTTTGGGTCGTTGTCCTGTTGCAACACCTATCTTCTGTTGAGCTTCAGCTGGTGGACAGATGGCCCTAAGTTCTCCTGCAAAATGTCTTGATAAACTTGGGAATTTCATTTTTTCTTTGATAGCAATCCGTCCAGTCCCTGACGCAGCAAAACAGCCCCAAACCATGATGCCCCCACCACCATACCTCACAGTTGGGATGAGGTTTTGATGTTGGTGTGCTGTGCCTCTTTTTCTCCACACATAGTGTTGTGTGTTTCTTCCAAACAACTCAACTTTGGTTTCATCTGTCCACAGAATATTTTGCCAGTACTGCTGTGGAACATCCAGGTGCTCTTGAGCAAACTGTAAAAGTGCAGCAATGTTTTTTTTGGACAGCAGTGGTTTTCTTTGTGGTATCCTCCCATGAAATCCATTCTTGTTTAGTGTTTTACGTATCATAGATTCGCCAACAGGGATGTTAGCATATGCCAGAGACTTTTGTAAGTCTTTAGCTGACACTCTAGGATTCTTCTTCACCTCATTGAGCAGTCTGCACTGTGCTCTTGCAGTCATCTTTACAGGACGGCCACTCCTAGGGAGAGTAGCAGCAGTGCTGAACTTTCTCCATTTATAGACAATTTGTCTTACTGTGGACTGATGAACAGCAAGGCTTTTGGAGATACTTTTATAACCCTTTCCAGCTTTATGCAAGTCAACAATTCTTAATCGTAGGTCTTCTGAGAGCTCTTTTGTGCGAAGCATCATTAACATCAGGCAATGCTTCTTGTAAAAAGCAAACCCAGAACTGGTGTGTGTGTTTTTTTTTTTTTTGTTTTTTTTTTTATAGGGCAGGGCAGCTGTAACCAACACCTCCAATCTCATCTCATTGATTGGACTCCAGTTGGCTGACACCTCACTCCAATTAGCTCTTGGAGATGTCATTAGTCTAGGGGTTCACATACTTTTTCCACCTGCACTGTGAATGTTTACATGGTGTGTTCAATAAAAACATGGTAACATTTAATTCTTTGTGTGTTATTAGTTTAAGCAGACTGTGATTGTCTATTGTTGTGACTTAGATTAAGATCAGATCACATTTTATGACCAATTTGTGCAGAAATCCATATCATTCCAAAGGGTTCACATACTTTTTATTGCAACTTTGTATATATACAGTACAGACCAAAAGTTTGGACACACCTTCTCATTCAAAGAGTTTTTTATTTTCATGACTATGAAAATTGTAGATTCACACTGAAGGCATCAAAACTATGAATTGACACATGGAGTTATATACATAACAAAAAAGTGTGAAACAACTGAAAATATGTCATATTCTAGGTTCTTCAAAGTAGCCACCTTTTGCTTTGATTACTGCTTTGCACACTCTTGGCATTCTTTTGATGAGCTTCAAGAGGTAGTCACCTGAAATGGTCTTCCAACAGTCTTGAAGGAGTTCCCAGAGATGCTTAGCACTTGTTGGCCCTTTTGCCTTCACTCTGCGGTCCAGCTCACCCCAAACCATCTCCATTGGGTTCAGGTCCGGTGACTGTGGAGGCCAGGTCATCTGGCGCAGCACCCCATCACTCTCCTTCATGGTCAAATAGCCCTTACACAGCCTGGAGGTGTTTTTGGGGTCATTGTCCTGTTGAAAAATAAATGATGGTCCAACTAAACGCAAACCGGATGGAATAGCATGCCGCTGCAAGATGCTGTGGTAGCCATGCTGGTTCAGTATGCCTTCAATTTTGAATAAATCCCCAACAGTGTCACCAGCAAAGCACCCCCACACCATCACACCTCCTCCTCCATGCTTCACGGTGGGAACCAGGCATGTAGAGTCCATTCGTTCACCTTTTCTGCCTCGCACAAAGACACGGTGGTTGGAACCAAAGATCTCAAATTTGGACTCATCAGACCAAAGCACAGATTTCCACTGGTCTAATGTCCATTCCTTGTATCTGTAAAGAATAAATCAAGGCAACTGGACGTACTGTAGATTTCTTTGAAAACGTTTCACTCGTTTTTCCAACGAGCTTTCTCAATTCTGAGTGACTGTACAAGAATTCTCTGGGAATAAATATGTAACTGAATCCACATCTGGTAATTATACCCAGCATTGGGTCAAAGGTGTTGATTCTATTATCCTAATTGGAGTCAGTAGGTGATAAAGACTTCCCAGAAAAAGTTGTCAAGACAGCATTGTATGTGGCAGACAATAGATGTCTAACCCCCCCATTCTTTGTGTTCTTTAGCCCAAACAAGTCTCTTCTGCTTGTTGCCTGTCCTTAGCAGTGGTTTCCTAGCAGATATTCTACCATGAAGTCCTGATTCACACAGTCTCCTCTTAACAGTTGTTCTAGAGATGTGTCTGCTGCTAGAACGCTGTGTGGCATTGACCTGGTCTCTAATCTGAGCTGCTGTTAACCTGCGATTTCTAAGGCTGGTGACTCGGATGAACTTATCCTCCACAGCAGAGGTGACTCTTGGTCTTCCTTTCCTGGGGCGGTCCGCATGTGAGCCAGTTTCTTTGTAGCGCTTGATGGTTTTTGTGACTGCACTTGGGGACACTTTCAAAGTTTTCCCAATTTTTCGGACTGACTGACCTTCATTTCTTAAAGGGACACTGACAGGCCCAACAAGCATATTTAGGTATATATATGACAGTACAGGTCATATAAAGTGTATTAGAATCATCTAAGTATCCCCCCTGTCCACCTTATAAATACAGTAAAAAGAAGTTTTATAACCTGCTTTCATCATGTTCAATCTGCCCAAGGGGCGGTGTTTGATCTCAACTTGCGCCCAGCCAGCCTCGCCACAACTGCCGTTTGAAGCGCCGCCCAGCTCATCAATATTCACTTCGCTGGGCGGCTACTCTGAAGCGCTGCTGTGCCCGGCGCATGCGCATTAAGCAGAGGCTGCATCGGCCTCTGGGAATCAGACTGTGCGCAGGCGCGATGCGATCCTGGCCAGTGAGGGTGCCAGGCGCATGCGCTAAAGATGGCCGGGGACACTAGTAGCCGCCCAGCGAAGTGAATATTGATTAGCTGGGCGGCGCTTCAAACGGCAGTTGTGGCGAGGCTGGCTGGGCGCAAGTTGAGATCAAACACCGCCCCTTGGGCAGATTGAACACGATGAAAGCAGGTTATAAAACTTCTTTTTACTGTATTTATAAGGTGGACAGGGGGGATACTTAGATGATTCTAATACACTTTGTATGACCTGTACTGATATATATATATATAATACACTTTTTGGGCCTGTCAGTGTCCCTTTAAAGTAATGATGGCCACTCGTTTTTCTTTACTTAGCTGCTTTTTTCTTGCCATAATACAAATTCTAACAGTCTATTCAGTAGGACTATCGGCTGTGTATCCACCTGACTTCTCCACAACGCAACTGATGGTCCCAACCCCATTTATAAGGCAAGAAATCCCACTTATTAAACCTGACAGGGCACACCTGTGAAGTGAAAACCATTTCAGGTGACTACCTCTTGAAGCTCATCAAGAGAATGCCAAGAGTGTGCAAAGCCGTAATCAAAGCAAAAGGTGGCTACTTTGAAGAACCTAGAATATGACATATTTTCAGTTGTTTCACACTTTTTTGTTATGTATATAATTCCACATGTGTTAATTCGTAGTTTTGATGCCTTCAGTGTGAATCTACAATTTTCATAGTTATGAAAATAAAGAAAACTCTTTGAATGAGAAGGTGTGTCCAAACTTTTGGTCTGTACTGTATATATACTAGGGCTGCGCATCTTCACTCGTCTCACGATTCGATGCGATTACGATTATCAAGTCCACGATTCGATTCGATTCGGCGATGCATCACGATGCATCAAGATTATTACCCAAGTCCCCTTGTTTTTCAATTTTACATCAAAAAATTAATTCAATCAGTCAGAAATTGCACAAAAATATTTATTTGTATCTATTGTCAGGCGGATCCGTCTGACAAATGCATTGAAATACCGGATCTGTCTCTCCGGTGTCATCTGGAAAAACGGATCCGGTGTTTATTTTTTTCACAGATTTAAAGGTCTGCGCAGATCGGAAGAACGGATCCGTCAATGCAGCAATTTTAATGCCGGATCTGGCACTAATACATTTCAATATGGCCTCGTTCACACTTCAGTGTTTGGTCAGTGATTTCCATCAGTGATTTGTGAGCCAAAACCAGGTGCAGCTCTAAACATAGAACAGGAGCAGATCTTTCCCTTCTACCTCATGTCTATGTAGGCTCCACTTCTGGTTTTGGCTCACAAATCACTGATGGAAATCACTGACCAAACACTGAAGTGTGAACGAGGCCTATAAGTTTAAAGCTGGATCCGGCAAGTGTTCAGGATTTTTGGCCGGAGAGAAAACTGCTGCATGCTGCGGTATTCTCTCCGGTCAAAAAACGTAAGAGGGACTGAACTGATGCCTCCTGAACGGAATGCTCTCCATTCAGAATGCATTAGGATAAAACTGGTCAGTTTTTTTCCGGTATTGAGCTCCTAGGACGGAACTCTATGCCGGAAAAGAAAAACGCAAGTGTGAAAGAACCTGAGAGACCATCAGTATTAGGCTAGTTTCACACTAGCGTTCGTCGGTCCGTTCGTGAGCTCCGTTTGAAGGGGCTCACGAGCGGACCCGAACGCCTCCGTCCAGCCCTGATGCAGTCTGAATGGAGCGGATCCGCTCAGACTGCATCAGTCTGGCGGCGTTCAGCCTCCGCTCCGCTCGCCTCCGCACGGACAGGCGGACAGCTGAACGCTGCTTGCAGCGTTCAGCTGTCCGCCTGGCCGTGCGGATCCGTCCAGACTTACAATGTAAGTCAATGGGAACGGATCCGCTTGAAGAGGTCACCATATGGCTCAATCTTCAAGCGGATCCGTCCCCCATTGACTTTACATTGAAAGTCTGGACGGATCCGCTCAGGCATCTTGCGCACTTAGAAAATTTTCTAAGTTATTAATGCAGACGGATCCGTACTGAACGGAGCCTCCGTCTGCATTAATATGATCGGATCCGTTCAGAACGGATCCGATCAAGCGCTAGTGTGAAAGTAGCCTTAGTCCTGGAGGTTTCAGGTTGATAGATACTGTGTATGCTACATTCACATTGTATCCACAATAACCATCCTCTCAGTAGGGACTGATACACGTGTGAAGGGGCTCTGATGGTGCAGGATCAGTAACTGTCAGTAAATCTGACACCCCAGCAGTTTCAGATCCCTGCCCTTAGCTGAGAGTTGTCAGTGTGGATCACCTCCTGCTGGGAGCAATCTCCTGAATAGTGTGAGATAAATGTAGACATTCCCAGACTGGCCACTAGGGGCCGCTGTTTGACCGCCTTTCATAGACCCGGAACCTAAAGTTCCGTCCACTGTAGACGGAGGGGAAGAATAAGAAGATACACAACCGGAAAAATAAAGAAGAAACATGGCGCGGGCGGCAAAGGTATGAGAAGCGGCAATATGAGCTGTGTAGGTGGCAGGCGGTAGGTGTATATGCTGTGTAGGTGGCAGGCGCTTTGGAGGTAGATATTACATAGGTGACAAAACTCACCTCGCCGCCAGCCACCGCACGTCCGCACTGCCGCCTGCTTCTGAGTGTCTGACTGGGAGCCGGAGATGCGCGGAAACCACGCCTCCGGCTCCTCCTCACTCAGTCAGACCCGGCTCACTCAATGTTGTGGCCACCCCCTCTGACACGTCAGCGGGAGGCGGGAAAGAAGGCGCAAAAACTTTTTTCCGACTCGGCTGCACGGCGGACGCGACGCTGACGTCATCAACATGCATCGATTATTTAAAGCAACCGCATCGATGCAGAATCGCCGGGGGTCGAATCGCGATGCATCGCTGCATCGATTATATTCGACAGCCCTAATATATACCGCAATATTGGAGTGATAACCCTAAGTATATATTCTGATACAAGGGTGCAAAAAAGGGGGGATGAACTATCCTCTTAATGTTTCTTTGTGTCCGCATATATGACTAGCAATAAACATATATAAGACATATACAAACCCCCCAAAAAAGCTTGTGGTTTTGATGCGGTTCTTATACGATGTTTAATAAGGAGATTCCAAAATGAATATAAATAATCACATTTATGTTCTTTTTATATCTAAATATACATAGTCCGCAGTAAAAATAGATAACATCACCCCAAGAGGGATATATGCGGTTTTACAGCGATTTCCACTTTTACACATTTCACTTATTATACCTGATTGGATTCTACCAATTATATTTATTTGTCCTTTTTTCTTTTAGACTTTTTCTTTTGATTTTGCATGTCTCTTTATTATATTCATGATTTTTATAGTTTTTCAGTGTCTCTCTGTCTCTGTCTCTGTCTCTGTCTGTCTCTGTCTCTGTCTCTGTCTCTGTGTCTCTCTCTCTCATCCAGGTGAATTCAGTTTCAAAGTTGTATTTCAAGGTTGAATTATTGACCAGATGCGTTTTTGCTGACCCCCTGACGGATTCGTCAATAATCGCAGATGTGAAAGTAGCCTTAGGCGGTGGTGCGCATGTGTGACCACCGCTCCCTTCACTTCAGTCCATGATAAAATAATACACTTGTTTGTGCCTCTGTCTGAAAATTTTGTGTCTGTGCCGTTTTCTCCTTAGTAGTTTACGGTTCTGTGTGATGTGGCCGAGGCCTTGTACTGCGGGGGGGGTCTGTAAATGGCATTTGTGCTCCATCACGGGTCGTGTTCGGTTATACATCCTCCATGTGGACTGAGCGCCCCCTTTCCATTCTCGAGATCCCGTCCTTTGGGTAGCTCTCTGATATTACTCCCCAGAACCTTTTTATTACAACAAGTCTTTTGGGTATTACTGGGGAAGTCGGGAATCGCTTCCAGATTACTTTATCTTGTTATTATGTATTTTTTCCTGTGAATGACGCCTGGGTATTGCGTAACATTTTGATGTTATCCACTGTTTGTGTTGTACAGAGAAAACCTGTCTGATGTGTGCACCTCGCCTCACATGGTATGACCATGCCAGTAGCTTGTGTCGGAGCCTCTACAACATTGTGTATTTTGATTCATCACGTTAATCTGTCACATGGCCTTGGTGCAGCTCGGTCCCTCTCAAGTGGATAGTGCTGAGCTGCAATACCAAGCACAGCCACTATACAATGTACGGCGCTGTTCATGGTAAGCTGCAAGGAGAGGCCGCTGCGCTCATGGCCTACATACTTGGCCTCCCCCTGCAGGAAACATGTAGCCTGTGATTCAGTTGAGAGCTGTCTACTAGAACAAAGGATCGGGCATGTTGACATCAAGTCACACTGCTCCCATGATCTGTGAAAGCAGGAGCCATCTACATCTTTCTAATGTAGAGTGAAATATCTCAAGAAGACCACCCTTTTATCCACACCAGATTTCCTGTTCTCCATTTGCCGTTCCACCGTTTATTATGCATACTGGTCACCTTCTTCTTTAAGAAGGCCACAACCTAGAAAACCACTTTTTAGTGCAGTTTTGTTGGTCATCTCCCTGTCTCTGACTAGGCTTTGGATGTGGAACTGGAATTCGTCGATCTTTGAGGGTCTTTGCGGTCAGAGTTTTGTGGTTGTTTTTCACTTTTTAAGGCTTTGTAGGCCATGGGGTGTTGGCATTATGACTGTTAAAACTGAACCTCACGAGGCGTAAGGAATGTCATGTTGTGCTTCTGATGTCAACAGATCTTCTCAGTGCTGATGGGCTTGGTTGGCTTCCATTTCTAATTGTGTTCAGAGCTTAGCGCTCATCCTACCTGGTATTGTGTCTACCCTGGAGCCCATGGCCTTGCTTAATCCATCATGCTTAAGGTCTTCATCTTTGCAGAATATTGGAAAATCCTGCATTCTCTTGTGAGTCGGCTGCCTGCTTACTAGTGCAGCCTGACGGAGAGCACCTTGTATTATCACTATTACAGTTCCAGATAAATATTTTTGGATGCTCTCCAAGGCAGGTACACACCCTTTAGCTCTAACGCTAAGGAAAAAACCTGGATGTTGACATTACACGGCTGAAGTTGTGTATTGAGACGAGCCACACTTGGGGAGAACTTTTTGCTCATATGCCAACTTTTTACATAATGGTGGGTAGTTACGACACCTAAACTATTGCATAATTTCTGCCCTTTTTAGAGGCTCCTAATGTGGAAACCAATAGTCTTTACCTTGCTACAGTGGCCCAGATGGTCCTTGACTGTGGCCGCTGCTCCCCTGTGCCCAGCCACAGCCACCAGAACACTTACCCGATTGCCCCCCCTGCGCTGTGGCGATGCGTTGGCGTTTCGCTTCTTGCTGCCCTGCAGCTTACCCTTCGCATGCACTCCCTCTGCATTTTGAAGGGCTGATCTGTGCGTGTCTTAGTCTGACTATCCTATGGCTATGTATTTGAGACACCCTTCACTGTCGGAGAGTGCCTGAACAATTGTCTCTCCTTGCCAATTTCCTGCAAAGATGCACCATTCTTCTGTTCGTTTGCCTGTGTACTGACTCCTGCCTGTTAATTGGATTTGTCATGCCCTGACTTGCAAATTGCCTACTGGATTGCACGAGTGCTCCATGCCTTGGCTTGATTCCTGAGTACGGTTTTGTCTGACCCGGGTGCACCGCACCGGTTATCTCCCAACCCCTGTTGGTCAGCAGCTGCTGAACAGAGACTACTTCAGGAGATGGCAGCCTGGTAGTTCCCCTGCAGCAGAGTCCAGATGCTTGTATAGAGGTTAAAGTGGTGAAGACCACTTGAAAGCCACTCAGATAATGCCCTTAGGAGTAGCCTCAATCTATTCAGATGACATAGCAGATCCACATTAGCTTCGTAACATCTATACTTTTTATGAGCCTGTTACCTTTATTTTTGTAATATAAGGGTATATTTGCATGATGCGGAATGGTGGCCAAGACCACCCGTACGTACATTATTTTTTTTTTGGTTGTAGAATTTTATTATGTTTTAATGTGAATATAGTGATCCATTTGTTATCCATCCAAGATTCATCCATTCACATTATTGGATCTGCAAAAAAAAAACTAGATATCCTGATACATCAATTTTTTGTGGATGGAAATTGGAACTGCCATCTGAATCGGGCCTAAAGAGGTCCGCTCTGCTCTCCTCTATTTAAGTAAATAGTTGTGTTTCCTAAAATTTAACAATTCTGCGGCATCTTTTCTTAAAACTCTGTACCGTTCCTCTGTTATTCCCCTTGGATATTTATGTATAACTTGGTGACTGTTACCATTTCACTTTTATAGGGGTGAATTTCTGCACCTTTTGTACAGTGTCAGACTGTGCAAGGACACCCGTGTCTGGAACGGCTCAATTTAGGCCTCTTTCACACGACAGTATGTCCATTTCAGTGTTTTGCGGTCCGTTTTTCGCGGATCCGTTGTTCCGTTTTTTGTTTCCGTTGTGCTTCCGTTTCCGTTCCGTTGTTCCGTTCCGTTTTTCCGTATGGCAAATACAGTATACAGTAATTTCATATTAAAAATTGGGCTGGGCATAACATTTTCAATAGATGGTTCCGCAAAAAACGGAACGGATACGGAAGACATACGGATGCATTTCCGTATGCATTCCGTTTTTTTGCGGACCCATAGACTTTAATGGAGCCACGGAACGTGATTTGCGGCCAAATATAGGACATGTTCTATCTTTAAACGGAACGGAAAAACGGAAATACGGAAACGGAATGCACACGGAGTACATTCCGTTTTTTTTGCGGAACCATTGAAATGAATGGTTCCGTATACGGACCGTATACGGACCGCAAAAAACGGCCCGCAAAACGGAAAAAAAAAACGGTCATGTGAAAGAGGCCTTAGAGAGAATATGTTCCTGGAGTGTTAATAAACCTGCAAAGAGAATTGGCTGGTCTTCTTTAACCCCTTCCCAGATTGGCATGTACATGGATGTTGTGGGGAGGGTCTCCTTCCTTTTTATTCCTGTGTACATAATGGTAATAGTGGGGAAGCACAGAAGCAGAGGCCTACGTGGTTTTTTCGGACAGCTACGATTGACAGCCGCCCTGCAGCACTAATATTCGGAATTGGAGAAAGCTCAGTTTAAAGGGGTTCTTCACCTCTGGGTGTCTTTTTGGCAGAGTCCCCAAACCCCCTTTCCCCCAAGGTGGCTGGACTTGCGGAGGGAGTTATACTTGCCTGATCCACGCCACAGGGTTCAGTCCTCTTCTTTGCTCTCCCCTGCTGCTGTTGCAGATCTTTGGTCTCCACACGCCGTCAACCAGTTTGATATGGATCATGTGACTGCTGCAGCCAATGACTGGCCACAGCGGTGACATGTTCCCCATGCGTCATAACGCTGCGTCCCGTGACGCATGGGCGACATGTCCCTGCTTCGGCAAGTCATTGTCTGCTGTGGCCCTCGTCAATGAAGGGAGGCAGTAGATACACAGTGGGGGAGTGAAGGTGCCAAAACCTAGCAGCAGGGATTAGGTAGGTAGGACTCCCTCTGCAGGTCCTGTAAATTATTACGGTATTTATTTATTTGCAACTGTCGCCCATCGATAATCATTAGGTGTGTTGTGCCGATGTGACATCGCAATCTTCATGTTGCATGTCTCTGTGTAGCTTGAGCTTTGTAGTTCTACTTTCTGTACAGCAACCAATACAGATAAGGATGCTGGCAATGGGAGCTGGCTAACTTTTTTGCCACCTTTCCACCAGTTCCGGTGTTGCGATAGTTTTAGAAGTCCACTAATAGGACTAGAAAAAAGGTAATTGATAATTAATGTCCATGATTAAATAACAAAAAGTTATGCTAACAGACAAATACAATAAACATAGTTTTTACTCATTTTAATTGAATAAACACTTTTAACCTTTCGGTACCAGGCCAATTTTTTACCTTAAATCCCAGGCCGATTTTGGCAAATCTGACGTGTCACTTTATGTGGTAATAACTTTGGAACGCTTTTACTTATCCAAGCCATTCTGAGAATGTTTTCTCGTGACACATTGTACTTCATGACAGTGGTCAATTTTGATTCAATATATTTCACCTTTATTTATAAAATAATCCCAAATTTGGAAAAATTCACAATTTTCTAAATTAGAATTTCTGTACTTTTAAGACATATAGTAATGCCTCATAAAATGCTTATCAATCAGCATTCCCCATATGTCTGCTTTTATGTTGGAATCATTTTGTAAATGTCATTTTATTTTTTTAAGACGTTATAAGGCTTAGAAGTTTAGAAACTATTTTTCAGATTTTCAACAAAATTTCCCAACCCCCTTTTCTATATATTTTTTTTTTTTTTTTTTAAAGCGCCAATTCAGTTATAAAGTGATTTTGAGGGGCTTACGAAATGTAAACCACCCATAAATGACCCGATTTTTGAAACTACACCCCTCAAATTATTCAAAACTGATGTTACAAACTTTGTTAACCCTTGAGGTGTTCCACAAGAGGAGAGGAAAATGGGGGTAAAATTTTAAAAATGTCCCTTTTTTGGTAGATTTTTTTTTATTATGTTAATCAATTTTTTTCTGAGCACTTTGACCCCCTAAGCGTATTACGGAATTTGGAAACACCTGGCTGTAACATGAAAAGTTTTGTTTCTTCCAATAAAATGTTGCTTTAGCCCCAAAGTTTTCATTTTCGCAAGGGGTAGCAGGAGAAAAATGTGTTACCCATTTTCTCCTGAATACGGCAACACCCCATGTGAGGTGGTAAACTGCTGTGGGGGCACATGGAAGGAGCACCATATGGCTTTTGCAGCGCAGATTTTTCTGTATAGGTTTATGGGTGCCTTTGGTTTTTATTTTTGAAGTGATTGTCTTATGTTGGGGCAAATTTTTTGCTGGGATGAGATTACGGTTTGATTGGTATAATTTTTGGGTACATAAGACTTGGTATTAAACTTTTTGTGAGGCCAGGTGAAAAAAAAAGGCTGTTTTTGGCTTTTTATTTTTTTTTACAGCATTCACCTGGGGGGGCACATTATGAGATATTTTTATAGAGCAGGTTGTTACGGACGCAGCGATATCTAATATGTCTATTATATTTATTTTTGTTAAAGGGAACCTGTCACTGGGATTTTGTGTATAGAGCTGAGGACATGGGTTGCTAGATGGCCGCTAGCACATCTGCAATACCCAGTCCACATAGCTCTGTGTGCTTTTATTGTGTTAAAAAAACTATTTTATACATATGCAAATTAACCTGAGATGAGTCCTGTACGTGACTCATCTCACGTACAGGACTCATCTCAGGTAATTTGCATATGGATCAAATAGTTTTTTTTACACAATAAAAGCGCACAGAGCTATGGGGACTGGGTATTGCAGATGTGCTAGCGGCACAGTGAAATCATTTTTGAACAAAATAAAATATTGTTTTTGTGTTTTTTTTTTTTTTTGTTTTTTTTTGCTATTTTCTGAATAATAATTTTTGGGGTGATTTGTCTTAGGTAGGGGCTCATTTGTTGCGGGATGAGATGACTGTTTGGTATCATTCTGGGGCACATAACTTTTTGATCACTTGGTATTACACTTTTTGTGAGGCAAGGTGACCAGAAAATGGATTTTTTGACACAGTACTTATTTATGTTTTTATTTTTACGGCGTTCACCTGATTGGGTGGATCATGTGATATTTTTATAGAGCTGGTCGATACGGACGCGGCGATACCTAATATGTCTATTTTGGGAAAAGTATTTGGCAGTGGCTGTAAGCGTATTACCAGTGTAATACAGGGGGCTGGATCTCACAGGCTGTCTCGGGATGCAGCCACGATGCATCAGGCTGCCTTCCCTGCCATGGCCACCCCGCGGGATGCCGCACGTGCCGCGGTCAGCGCTGACCGCGGCACTGCAAGAGTTAATGCGCCGGCATCGGTGTTTTCACCGATGTCGGTGCATACAGCAAGGGTCCGGCTATCAGTGACTGCCAGACCCCTGCCGCTGATCGCCCGCACAATCAGAACGCCGTAGCTGTTCGGCGCTGGGATTATACTAGCACTGTACATGTATGGCGCTGGTATCCTACGGGTTAATAGTAAAAAACACCTAAAACCTATTTCTGAACCTGTAATGACACAAACAATAAAGTTATTTTGTCAGTAACAGCATGTCACCGTTTAAAATAATCAATATAAATTAAATGTTAACTTATATGTGCCCTAAAATATGTTCTAAAAACAAATCTAGACCTAAAACAAAAAGTTATGGCTGATGGCATAGGCAAAAATGAAAAAAATCTTGTGGTTCTTTAAGGGTTTTTATCAAAATTGACACTTATTTATCTGGAGGATAGATTATAAATGATCGCAAGCTGCCCAAACGCTAGGACCCCCCACTAATCACTAATTCTGGGCTTTTCGAGCTTCCTTTTCCTCCTCCCTGCACAATCTCAATAAGGAGGAGTTTGAATGAAGCGGTGGTCAAGCATGTGCAATGCCACCCTTTCAGTGTCTTTGGGGCCAACGGAAAACACTAAGCCGTGTAGTTCTTCAGTCCCATAATCTTTGTATGCTTTATCACTACTCATTTTAAACTCCACCTTGTCAGGTTACGTTTTGAGGAGGAATGAGGGGGGGGGGGGCTTAGTTGTAATCAAATGGGGGTCCTAATGGTGGGCCCTGCAGTGATCAGACATTTATCACCTATTCTTTAGGGCTAACCATACACAATAGTATAGTTGATTTTTACAGAAAGTCAATAAACTAATAGATAGGGGGGCTGCCGAGCGGGCCACTATGGCAGATGTTGGGGAACAGAATAGTCAGTCCGGTTGGATTTCAACTTTCCTAATTTTTTTTAAATTTTTTTTCTGTGAGAGATAAGCCACTGTTAGTTGTCAGGCAGCGACTTATTCCCCTCTCCCTTTTGAAATAGACATACTTGCTTTTGCTGTGGGGCATCCAAAAGGAGCACCCCGATAATTATCATTTGTGGCGCAGTGAGCCCTCCCTAGTATTTGAAATTATTGGTGGCCACAGAGTCCCCTCACCTCTTCTCATTGGTGGTAGTGGCAGCTTCTGATCATACCCCTTAGCAGTGTAATTGCTGGGCTCCGATCGGTTACCTTGGCAGCCAGGACACTAATGAAGCCCTGGCTGCCATGGTAATCTCCCTGCTGCTGTGTGTACTATGCACAGGGCAGCAGGGACAGTGTGAAGTCCTATTCACCCTAATAGAGCTCTATTAGGGTGAATAGACAATCCCAGGTTCTAGCCCCTAAGGGGAGAAAGTTATTAAATAAACTGTAAAAAAAAAACCCCACCAAAATATTAAGTATAAATCACCCCAATTTTACATATAAAATATATAAATAAGAAATAAATAAAATATTACATATCGGCAGAAAAAAATGAAAAACTGCGTGATTCCCTTTTTTTTTTTTTTAAATATAGTCACCTTGTCCCCCCCAAAAATAGGATAGGATTGTTCAATTATGAGCTAGACGTTCCATAAAATGCAGAATGTACGCAGCTTTTTTTTTTTTTTACATAGTATCGCAATACTTTTTTATGATATCGAAACCAAATCAAAATTTTGGTATCGAAACAATCCTAGTTGCATGTAGCGTTTTTTGTCTGGTCGTTTCCAAGCATATTTACTGAGTAGTGTCTGATCCCTGCCAGACTCCATTATAGTCGTTCCAGAACTGTAGAACTCCGGCAGGTTGTTTCGGCATAGATGTGAAATTAGCATAAGGCCTCTTGCACACGAACGTGTGCGCCCCGTAATGCTCTAATACCCACCGTGGGGCTGCCGCAGCAAATCGCGGACCAATTCACTTTAATGGGTCCGTAATCCGGCCGTTCCGCAAAAAGATAGAACATGTCCTATCTTTTTGCTGAACATAAACGGTAAGAAACCCCACGGAAGCACTCTGTACTGCTTCCGTAGGGTTCCGTTCCGTGTCTCCGGATTTGCGGACCCGTTGAAGTGAATGGGTCTGCGTCCGTGATGCGGAATGCACAGGGAACTGTGCCCGTGTATTGCGGATCCTCAATTGCCTAATAGTAAGTGTTAGGCCCCTTTCACACTAGCGAGTTTTCCGCGCAGGTGCAATGCGGGATGTGAACGCATAGCACCCGCAATGAATCCTGACCCATTTATTTCAATGGGTCTGTGTACATGAGCGTTGTTTTTAAGGCATCAGTTCTGCGTTGCGTGAAAATCGCAGTGTGTTCTGCGTTTTTCGCGCAGCCCTGGCCCCATAGAAGCGAATGGGGCTGCGTGAAAAACGCATAGCATCCGGAAGCAAGTGCGGGTGCGATGCATTTTTCACTGATGGTTGCTAAGAGATGTTGTTTGTAAACCTTCCGTTTTTTTATCACGCGTGTGAAAAACGCATCAAAACAGATTGCACCCGCGCAGAAAAAAACTGAATGCAATCGCAGACAAAACTGACTGAACTTGCTTGCAAAATGGTGCGAGTTTCATTGAACGCACCTGGACCTAATCAGTCACGCTCGTATGAAAGAGGTCTTATATCTCACCCCAAGTGCCTTATTCACATCTACACTGAACAAAAGGGTAACAATGTTTTGAACTTTTGACTTTCAGGTTCCATATCTCACCATCCACTATAGCTTCGAACGTGAGACTACCATCATTTCATAGACATTGTCACGTTCTGGAGGCCCAAGGGAGGCCTCCCGGACGTCTTGCAAACAGGACACGGGCAAGATATAGACCAGGGACCAACAGAATACTTTATTACACATGTAATAAAGGAACATGACAGTACAGCAGGTTAAGCAATAGTGGTAGAACTACCACAGAACCAAGTGCACCGGCAGACAAGAGGCAAAACCCAGAAGGGCGAAGAGATAGTGAGCCATGTTCTTCACAGAGCCCCTGGTGGTGGGGATGAACTGGGCCGAGGGCTCACTGGTCGCACCTCCAGGGAAGTCCCGGTACACTTGGCCCATACCTGCAAGGAACCACGCTGGTGCAAGCACCAGCGGAACAGACAACAGCAGAACTGGAACCCATACAAACGCAGGACAACAATGCAAACAGGAACCAGCACAGAATCAGGTGCCTGGACCCCAAGCGGAATGGAAGCATGGCGGTCTCGGGCAGAGCTGCACACAGACTAGAGAACCCAGGGACCCTCTCATGAAGGCAGGACAAACATAGGAACAGAAGCAGTAAGACTCTGCAGGACAGACAAGGAGCAGACTAGATCAGAAGCAGTAGGCACTGCCAGGCTGGACATGGAAAGCAGGATCAGAAGTTGTTTAGCACTGCCAGGCTAGACATGGAACAGCGAATCCAGACAGAATAGGTACAGAAGAACAGGCAAGCCATGGACAAGGATAACAACATACACATCATACAGGACAGGCAAGGACATAACATTAAAGGGTTTCTACCACTTCGCTGCACATATTTAGCTGTCAGACACTAGCGATCCGCTAGTGTCTGCTCTGCCCAACCATCCTAATATAATTGCTTTTGGGGCAGCCGTTTTGCTAAAAAAAAGAACTTTTATTAATATGCTAATGAGCCTCTAGGTGCTATGGGGGCGTCATTAGCACCTAGAGGCTCCGTCTACCTTCAGAAACTGCCGCCGCCCAGCGCGTCCCTCCAGCCCGCCCATCTCCTCCTGAATGCGATCCTCCTTGTGAGCGCCTGTATTCGGCGCATGCGCAGTGAATGTCTGACAGCTTCCCTGCTCAGACATCTCCACTGCGCCTGTTCCTCGGAGCACTATGGCGTCATCGCGCAGGCGCAGTGGAGATGTCTCAGCAAGGAAGCGGTCAGACATTCACTGTGCATGCGCAGAATACATACGCTCACAAGGAGGATCGCATCAGGAGGAGATGGGCGGGATGGAGGGACGCGCTGGGCGGCGGCAGTTTCTGAAGTGGTACCGAAGTGGTAGAAACCCTTTAGGAAACACCAATGCAATACCAGGCGATACCACACAGAAGGGCAGATGGTAAAACCCCCCTGGGCCAGCAGCAAGGGGCTACACCCAGTAACACACAGGAAGGACTCACCCCCTGGGTTTGCAGCAAAGTGCTGCACCCAGAAAGACACAAGACAGACTGAGCCAAAGCCCCACAGCTCACAGGTATATATATATAGCTGGATAAACGAGGGCACCTGATAAGCCACGCCCAGACCAGGGAATGTTAACCCCATCAGAACCAGGATTAACAGGAAGCACAGAACATACAATTACAAGTGAATCCGAACTGAGTCCCTGTTCACACTCGAAGCCGCAGCCAGCATGCATCCTAGAACCAGCATGTATGGGAAAACCCACAGCCAGTACACAAAGCTCATGCCGACAGCGTGCATGGCACCAGAGACAGGAACCACAGATATGCAGACGCGGAAGCCACAAACACAGGCCACAGTTCACACACACACACACCACCGCAGCCAGCACGCAGCCCCAAGCAAGCAGCATACACAGGTTTCGGCAACAGTGACAAGATCTGCACAGAGAAGCAGACACTGGGAGTGCAAGCATTCACAGGCATAGTTCACACAAGACACCGCAACCAGCATACACAGGTTTCGGCCTGCAGCCAGTACGCAAGAGAACATGCAGTCAGCCTACACGGCCAAAACTGTCACAGTGAACCGCACCGTGACGGACATCTTGGCTATCTCGTACATAAATTGGACTTGCAACAATTACCATATGATTAGTTATGCAGATTCTTGTCATGTAACTGCATTGTTACTGTTTTGCTCCTAAAATAAAAAATTAACATTTTTAGTATTTTGTTAGTATTTTGTAAATCCACCTTTTGGCTTTCAACACTGCCTGAATCTTTCTGGACATGCTCTCGAT
The DNA here is from genome assembly GCF_014858855.1 of Bufo gargarizans. Lineage (NCBI taxonomy): Eukaryota > Metazoa > Chordata > Amphibia > Anura > Bufonidae > Bufo > Bufo gargarizans. The sequence continues at coordinate 477,974,025 of NC_058083.1, forward strand.
CAGATTCAAGCATGTCTTGACTGAAATCTGTTCCCAGGTCTCTTCTACACGTTCCCAACGTTGGTGCATACTGGTCGACTCACTTGGGTACAAATACAGATTTTTCTTCAACTCTACCCACAAGTGTTCGATTGGGTTGAGGTCTGGGGACTGTGAGGGCCAATCCAGGAACTCTACTTCATTGTCATTGAACCATTTCTTTGCCAATCTCGACGTATATGCTTCGGGTGGTTGTCCTGCTGGAACACTTGTTGACGCCAATATTTTGCTTGGATGTCCACCTCTTGGCTTTGGAATGGATGGACGGACTTCATTTCGTATTCTTCCTACTATCATTGCACTCACATCAAGCAATTTGGCAATTTTCTTGCCCGAGATACCGCTATCGATGAGCTGGATGATGCGGTTTTCTCTTTTCTTGGGAAATCTTCTTCATGGCTGCTCCTGGATTCAAACTAGTGACCTTTCGCTTGGGAATCAACCTTATAGCACACTGATCTATTAGGGAATGTGAGAACAGATTGTAGTTTGTAATATTCAAGAAGAAAAAGACTGTTCCACCAGCAGGAGCAAAACAGTAACAATGCAGTTACACTGACGAATATTGTCCGCATCGGACTTTGCGATTTGAGGTACACGGACCCAAAAGTTCGCACATTTAATAAAGCTTGTTGAAAGTCTGCAGGGCAGCCAATCAACAAGCTTTTAACTATTACTGGCATGGCTGGCTATGATTGGCCGGTGCATCATGTGACCCAGCCTCTATACACTCTGGATCACGTGTAGCACCGCCCATCAGCTCCGAGTAGTGCAGGGACAGGAAGCTGGCAGCTGAAGTGAGGGAAAGTGTTAGGAATCTCATCTGGCTATTTATACTGTGGGTGACCTATAGTGATTATTTTTTTTTTTTTTTGTGCAGGCTATACACCATCTTTGTACCCCTGACACAAAAATATAATAATTAATCTGTTAGTTCGGTGGGTGACATATACCCTTTTTTTGTGTGAGATACACCTGCACTGCATCCGTGACAGGGAAAGTAATATAGTTAATCTGTCTGTTAGTTCGGTGGGTGACCTCAAAGAATGAGGAGAGCATCAAATAAGGGATGTGGCCCCGGTTGTGGTGCTGCTGGTGTTGGTGGAGCTCCTGTTGGACGTGGTCGATCTGTGCCAGCTACATGCACAAATGAAACACCTTCCTCAGGTGCACATAGGCTACAGAACATTCAGCGTTATTTTGTAGGCCCGAATACTGGTGTACGACTAGTGAGGCCAGAACAAGTAGAGGCGGTTGTATATTGGGTGGCTGACAGTGCCTCCAGTTCCTTCACATTGTCTCCCACCCAGTCCCCTGCTGAAAGCGCAGAGTTGGCATCTGTCTTTCACCTCACCCCCTTACAAATCAGCCAAGCAGTCACTTATGCTTTTTGATGACTCTGCTGGCAGGGTTTCCGAGGGCCGTCGACATAGCCCTGCCCCATAAGTGGAAGAGATGCCCAACCACTTATGTTTCAGGATGTGGACATGGGAGGACCACCGCTCTGATAATGACGAAACAGAGGTGCCAACTGCTGCGGCTTTCTGCAGTGTGCAGACTGGCAAGGAGAGCAGGGGTAAGGAGTGGGTGAAAGATGATGGAATCAAGGTCATGTTAGTGACGTGTCCAGTTTGGCGGGAACAGGGTGCAAAAGCAGAGTGGCCGTCCCCTAGCCAGTACGCCTGCTACTGCCCACCGCACCAAGGGACTGAGCACACCAAAGCCAGCTTCAAGGAGTTCCCTGGCGTGGCAGTTCTTCAGACAATGTGCTGACGACAAGACGCGAGTGGTTTGCGCGCTGTGCAATCGGAGCCTAAAGCGGGGCATAAATGTTCTAAACTTGAGCACCACCTGCATGACCAGGCATCTAAATGCAAAGAAGGAGCTGCAGTGGAGTAAACACCTCAAAAACTACGAACAATCTCAGGCTCCTCCAGGTCCCTCTTCTGCTGCAGTCTTGGCCTCTTTCTCCCCCTCTGGAGTGACAGTGGCACCTGCCACCCCGCTAACGGAGGATGTGGCAGCAACTCCTCCACCGTCGCCAAGCATCTCCACACTGTCCCATGGAAGCGTTCATCTGTCCATCCCCCAAACACTGGAGAGAAAGAGGAAGTACCCCCCTACCCACCAACGATCTAAGGCCCTGAATGCCAGCATTTTAAAATTACTGGCCTTTGAAATGTCATTTCGTCTGGTGGAAACTTTTAAAAATCTTATGGCGGTGGCTGTCCCACAGTACGTGGTTCCCAGCCGCCACTACTTTTCCAGCCGAGCCATCCCTGCCCTGCACAACCAAGTGGCAGACAAAATCTGTTTCATTGCGCAACGCCATCTGGCAAGGTCCACATAACCATCAATACGTGGACCAGTAAGCACGTGCAGGGACGTTATCTCCCTAACTGCAAACTGGGTAAATGCAGTGGCGGCTGGGCCTGAGGTGGATAGCAGTTTGGTGCATGTCCCTCTGCCAACGAGGATTGCAGAATTATTCTCGTTGCCTCCTCCTACTCCGCTTCCTCCTCTGCCGCCTCCTCATCCAGTCAGCGTAACACCTGCACCACCAACTTCAGCACAGCCAGGGAGAAACGACAACAGGCTGTTTTTAAACTCATCTGTTTGGAGGAAAACCCCCACACTGCACAGGAGCTGTGAACGGGCATGGAATAACAGACCGATGAGTGGTGGGTGCCACTGAACCTCAAGCCCGGCCTGGTGGTGTACGATAACGGGCGAAGTCTTGTAGCAGCTCTGGGCCTAGCCAGTTTGATGCACATCCCTTGCCTGGCGCATGTGCTGAATTTGGTGGTGCAGAGGTTCCTGAAAAATTACTCTGATATGTCAGAGCTGCTGCAGAAAGTGCGGTCCGTCTGTGCGCGCTTTCGGCGTTCCCACTCTGCTGCTCGCCTGTCTGCGCTGCAGCGTAACTTCGGCCTTCCCGCTCACTGCCTCATATACGTTGTGCCCACAAGGTGGAACTCCACCTTGCACATGCTGGCCAGACTGTGCGAGCAGCAGCAGGCGATAGTGGAGTTTCAGCTGCAGCACGCAAGGGCGAGTCGCTCGGCGGAACAGCACCACTTCACCACCAATGACTGGGCCTCCATGCGGGGGACGTGTGTGCCTTGTTGTACTGTTTCGAGTACTCCACCAACATTGTCAGTGCTGATGACGCTGTCCTCAGCGTTACTATCCCACTTCTATGTCTCCTTGAAAAAACGCTTGGGGCGATGCTGGAAGAGGATGTGGCACAGGAGGAGGAGGAATCATTTCCATGGTTATCAGGCCAGTCATTCACAAGTGGCTCGTCTGAGGGTGGGTTCCTGCACCAACAGATTCCAAGTACACAACTGTCCAGCCAGGGCACAGTTCTTGAGGAGGAGGAGGATGATAGGAGGAGGAACCGTTTTCACAGCAGGATGGCACCCAAGGCAGCTCATGGGCATCACTGGAGCATGGCTGGGGGGATACAGAGGACACGGACGATACATCTCCCACAGAGGACAGCTTGTCGTTGCCTCTGGGCACCCTGGCACACATGAGGGACTACGTGCTGCAGTAATTGCGCAACGACTGCTGAGTTTCCCACATTCTAACTTGTGCTGATTACTGGGTGGCCACACTGCTGGATCCCCGCCACAAGGACAAAGTGCTGTCCTTAATTCCGTCACTGGAGCGTGATCGGAAGATGCGCGAGTACAAGCGCACGCTGGTAGACACGCTGCTGATGACATTCACACCTGACAGCGGGGGCTCAGTGGAAGCACAAGGCGAAGGCAGAGGAGGAGGAAGAAGTCGCCAACGCAGCTGGGGCACCACCAGCCCTTCAGAAGGCAGGGTTAGCATGGCCGAAATGTGGAAAAGCTTTGTCAGCACGCCACAACAACCAGCACCACCAGCTGATATGAAACATCTTAGCAGGAGGCAGCATTTCAGCAACATGGTGGAGCAGTATGTGTGCACACGCCTACACATACTGGCTGATGGGTCTGCCCCCTTCAACTTCTGGATCTCCAAATTGGGCACATGGCCTGAGCTTGCCCTTTATGCCTTGGAGGTGCTGACCTGCTCTGCGGCCAGTGTATTGTCCGAACGTGTGTTTAGCCTGGCGGGGGTGGGGGGGTTATCACAGACAAGTGCAGCCGCCTGTCCACAGCCAACGTGGACAAGCTCACGTTCATTAAAATGAGTCAGGCATGGATCCCACAGGACTTGTCCGTACCTTGTGCAGAATAGACAAGTATACCGGCCGCACCCAGCCATTGCTATACTCCAGCGCACTTTCTCTTTGCATTCTCTTTTCTATTTTCCAATGTTTTGGGGTCTTCCTAAATGTATTTAAATTTTTTTTTTTTTTAAAACAACAAAAACAGTGTTGGCTACCTCCATCGTCGCTTTCACCTACACCGCCACGTCCACCGCCTCCTCAACCTCCTACTCCACTTTGACCTCTGAGTTCAAGATTATAATTTTTTTAAAGTCATTTCCCTATCCACATTTGTTTGCAGGGCAATTGTCCCGCTCTAACCCCCATTTTGCTTCCTTTTGCAGCCCTCTAGCCCTTACTGTGACTATTTTACAGCCTTTTTAGTGCACCAAAGTTCGGGTCCCCATTGACTTCAATGGGGTTCGAGTTCGAGTTCGGGTCCTGAACCTGAACCTTTTCCCGAAGTTCGGCTGAACCCAAACATCCACGGGTTCGCTCATCCCTACTCACGAGCAAAACGTTAACAATGCAGTTACCTGACAACAATCTGCATAATTAATCATATGCTAAATAGTTGCAAGTCCAATTTATGTATAAGATAGCCAAGATGATGGTCTATAAAATTATGGTAGTCTGATATTGGAAACTGTAGTGGATGATGAGATATGGAGCCTAAAAATCAAAAGTTCAAAACATTGTTACCCTTTTGCTCCTCAGTGTATACTGTTCAGGACTCTGTGATGTCCTATATGGTGCTTCTGAATGACCTATGAAAGTAGAAGCAGAAGCCTCTCTCTATGCATTCTCTGTGGACAGACATTATGAGCAGCTAGTCTCAACCCAGTAGCTCAGAAGCTATTGGGAATTTGAGAAGCAGCAATGCAAAGGGGAAAAAATGGCAGATACAAGTAATATCATAGATATGGTGCTATCACTCATGAATACACAAATGGAAACTTATTCTGAAAAGTTATCTGAAACGGCAGTGGAGTTGACAGATGTTACATCGGCAGAATTCATTTTATGAGAGATGGTTCTTCTCCTAGGACAGATACAACCAGTGACATTAGGATCTGCAATTATACAGCTGTAACCCCCAAGAGACTATGGAAACTGCTTTTTGACGGAGATACCATAAAACCGAACTAGTCTTTTTAAAGGCACCTGGTGACATGTTCTGGGCTCCTGCATCGTTCTTTATGAACAGAGCAAGTCACACAATGATTATGTAATGGAAGGAGGCCAGTCCTGTACACAACTTGGGCATTCGTGTCCTTGCGTAGAGGCAGGAAGTGCAGACGTCATCCCCTTTCACAGGCTCGGGTGAAACTACCCTTCATTTGGCAATGAGCCCAGATGTTGCTTGTGGAGAAGGGGATGAGAACAGCGTACTATACTGGAGTCTCATTCATCTCCAGTGGGGAGGGGGGGGACCAGCCTTATATACAGTATTTGTGTTGAAGTTCTTGGAGAAGGCAGTATTGAACTTGAAGACCTCTCGACATCCTCGACTGTTTGAGCAGTAGATGTGGAAATGTTAAACTATACTGCTGTGCATTATGGTATAACATGCATGGTGAGAAATGCTAAAGTATTGAAAAATTTCTAAAAGAACATGGATGAGGAGCTGAGGAATTACTATGTGTGAACTGATGGAAGACCTCGGGTAGCAGGGACAGTGTGCCTTAAAATTGACATACACTTAAAGCCGACTGCTATCCCTCTTGAGCTTCCATCCTGCCCCACATGCACGCATGGCCTGGTACTTCTAGTAAAGGCTGATCTACCCTGAGAACAAAAGGATTTATTGAAATCCAAAATTCATGCTCTGCTTTGGCATCGGGGGACAGTCACAACACCCCCCGTACCCGTTAGATGGTCTGCTGTCCTGGTGGGTTAATACTAGGGCAAGTTATACACATTGGTCAACCCAGTAGTTCCATGGTCTTTAGATATGTGGCTAAGGACATCAGGATTCTGTCAAGATTTAGGGGATGTGCCTAAATCCCACTGTTAAGACAAGAAATTGCAATATTCCATCAGTTTCCTCAACCAAATCAGCTTCAACCTTTTCATTTTTGAGAGCTCCTTTAGAAAATCAAAGGCAAGAACTAGGGATGAGTGAATCGACTTTGGATGTTTCATCTGAAGTCGGTTCACTCATCCCTAGCAAGAACCTGATTATTTGCTATGGGCAACTAGAGTAGTTTTCCTTAGCATCAGTTGTGAGAAGTCTTCCCCAAAAAGTTTCTCCACCTAAATTTGATTTTTAGAAAAATGTAGCACTAGCTCACATGTTTTTCCTGGCGGCGCCTCCATCAAATGTGTTGTGAAGATCAAACTTTGATAGATCCCTGTTCTTTAAATGAAACAGGTCACCCACTCACATCTGATTATCATCCCATGGATTGAAATCTGACTCTAATTTCGCTTTCAAGTTATCTGCTAATCCTAAAGCCTCTTTTACATGTCGGTGAATCATGGACGTGTGCTGTCTATGTTCTCCACAGGCTTTAATGACTTTATTTTGAATTTTGACTTTAATGGGTGTATTCACACATGAGTGGTTATCCTTGGACTGTGGGTCTGTGATGACACTGAGGAAGCATGGACTACTTTGTCCGTGATCACTAATCCCTCACACACATTATAGTCTATGGGTCTGTGAAAACCACAGACAACACAGATGCCATCCATGTTCTGTCAGTGGTTTTCATGGACCATTGGTAGGTGATGCTCTGGAAAGTAATTTTCATCCTAGCAGTGTCCATGGGAGGGCAAAAAAAAACCCAGACACATGGATCAAACACGGATCCTTCATGGACATCTTCAGGGATGAACCACTGACCATCTTGTCACAGGTGCCATCACAGACACTGATGTATGAATGAGGCCTTACCCTGGGTTCACACCTGAGCGTTTCTCAAACGCGCGTTTTTGTCGCGCGTTTTTATGCGTGTTTTCTGTAATAGTAAACGCGCGTTTGACGCGCGTTTGTGTGATTGACTGCAGTGTCCTATGGCCACAAACGCGCGTCAAAACACCCCAAAGAAGCTCAAGTACTTGATTATGCGTCAGGCATTTTACAACGCGGTCGTACGTGCTGTAAAACGCCCAGGTGAGAACCATTCCCATAGGGAAGCATTGGTTTTCATGTGTTGAGCGTTTTACAGCGCGTTTGAACGCGCTGTAAAACGCTCAGGTGTGAACCCAGCCTAAAGGTTCACATACTTTTGCCAATCTCAGACATTTGATATTGCATCATTTTCCTAATACATAAACGACAAGTCTAATATTTTTGCCTTATTTGTTTGATTTGGTTATCTTTATCTACTTTTAAGTCACAATAAGGCAGAACTAATAAAAATTATGAAGGTTTCATCAACTTTCAAGCACCACTTCACAACCTAGAATGTAGCTTTATCTGATACTAAATCTTTCTTACAAGCTTCTTAAAAAATTGCTCAAAATCATTTTTTTTTCCTTTCAGGTTTTATGGAAGAAAACCAACCAGGTAGGTTAACTTTCAAGTCACATTACATTTATGCCTATTTTCTTTACATGCTCATTTTGACGTTTTCAATTTCTTAAACTTTTGTCTCGATTTTTGTTCTGTCTCTGGACCTTCTCTTTGGTTCAGAGGGTTTTCTTTTGGCATGATTTTTTTCTTTCTTTCTATGTAGCCTGTTTTACATAACCATGTCCTAAACATCCATAATATGTATCCACTTTGACTGGATTATAGATGATATTGCATCTAGTGTATTTTTCAGACTCACCGACCCATAAGATGCATTTAGGTTTTATGAGGACAATAAGAAATTAATATTTTTCATTTAGACCTCAGATCAGACCAATAATCAGCCCCCCCCCCCCATGTTAATCAGACCTCTGCTCACAGCCCCAGTCAAACCCACAGTGTTAAGAAGACCCTCAATCAGACCTCAGATCAGACCCCAATGTGAACAACCCCCAATCGGACCTCAGATAAGAGCCCCAATATAAATAAGATCAGCTCCCAGCCTCAGATCACACAAAAAAAAAAAAGAACAACAACGTACCTCTCCTGCTCCGCACGCTGCTGCTCCTCACCTCCAGTGCTCTCTCTTCTTCTTCCAGCTAAGGACCAGGAAGCGGTCAGTACTGAGCCCCGTGAGCGCTGCTTTAGCAGTTTCCCGGTCTTCTGGTCCTTCCATAATGGAAACGCTCAGTATTCACCCCATAAGACGCAGTGACATTATAAAAGTGCGTCTTATGGGGCGAAAAATAAGGTGTGTGTGTGTATATGTATGTGTGTGTATGTATGTATGTATGTATGTATATGTATATATATATATATATATATATATATATATATATATATATATATATAAAAATTAGTGCTAGTATATATGTCGTTAGTACATATGAAAATACTGATCAAATACAGGTTTTTTTTAAAAAAATTTTGTTAAAGGATCAACTTTCTAAAGTTTTTTTTTTTATTTTTTTTTTTATAATGCAGAAATTTGAATGATAAAACAAAGACTGTAACTGTGAATACTTACCTATGAACTATGTAAACTCAGAACGCGTTTAAATTCATCCCTTTGACTTCTATAGGCTCATAAACTGTACCAATATGGATCCGTGGGAAATTGTTGCGTATTGAAGTAAAAATTTATGCACAATGAAAAAGTGCTTAAAAAAAAAAAAGTGAGAGTAAAAGGATTTAAAACCTATTTTCATGGTTTCTTTACGGAAAAAAACTGAATTGATACAGATTGATAATACGCAAGTGTAAATGAGCCCTAATAGATCAGTCATATTAATTAGCTGAACTACGTAAGACAGGCAGTTTGAAAAACGGATGCCGCTAGCATTATATACTGACGCACCCGTGCTAAGTGTATGATGGCTGTGCATGCTGAATTTTTCATGTACAGGTGTGTTTTATGCACCCATGTGAAAGTCCTATAGACTAACTAGAGGTTTCTATTCTAGACAAAAAAAAGCAGATTAATTATGAGAAATACGCTCATGTAGCCTGTGAGTCCCAAATGTACTACAATTCCCAGTCTGTGGCTGTTGAGGTATCCTGGAGCGCCGCAGTTTTCATGGTTGATCTTTTTTCTAAATGTTCATAAAAGGTTAAAGGAGTTGTCTGATTTTAGCAAGCCCCCCTTCCCCCCCCAAAAAAAATTGACAATGGTGGGGCATGCCATAAAATGATACCAACATGACTTCCCACTTGTTAGATCCGGCACCTCCGCCTCCGTTATCCCCACTAGGCTTGATTTACCTGGCTGCAGGACTGACACCACATTGACACACATGACTATTGCAGCCAATTCAGTGGTGCAGGATTGAGGCCAGTGATTACGTGTTGTCATCACTGCAGCCAGGTAAGCAAACCCTGCATGGGAAAATCAAAGTGGCAGCGCACAATAGCTTAAAGCTCCTTTACACTGTACAGTTTAGAAGACAATGGTTGGAAAGGAAGAGTTCCTCCCTTCCTCGTTAGTGGAGTAGACTGCTGGCTCGTACACAGGATGGAGAGGAGCAATCGCTAATGCCATCACTCGTTCCCATACAGAATCATTGCTTGCTGGTAGAGATGAGCGAACTTCTGTTTTAAGTTCGGCGTCTAAAGTTCGGGGGCGGGTTAGCGGAGAATCCCGATCTGGAACCGGATATGGATTCCGACTTCCGTTGTGGTCCGTGGTAGCGGAATCAATAATGGCCGATTATTGATTCCGCTACCACGGACCACAACGGAAGTCGGAATCCATATCCGGTTCCAGATCGGGATTCTCCGCTAACCCGCCCCCGAACTTTAGACGCCGAACTTAAAACAGAAGTTCGCTCATCTCTACTTGCTGGCAGTAGAGTTCTGTTTAGACACCACCATCTGCTGCCGGTAAACGATTATTTAGTGACTGGGTTATCGGTGGCACCTTTACACTGGCGGATAATCACTAATGAGCGTTCCTACGAATGCTTGTTAGCATTATCTGCCCAATGCCAGACCACTTTAAAAATGCCCAGCACCTTTGGGGCATTTTTTAAAATTATTGCATTGTACTCACTTTGAGCTAAAAATCATATTTTTTTATTTTATTGGTCTTTATTAAAAATTTTGAGCCTCTTTCTCTGTACAGCCTTGAGATTCCCTAGTTTCAGGATCTGTATTTTTACTTTGTTCCATCAGGCAGCTGAGCTGACAGCTCCTCATCTCTGATCTCTGACCTAACACTATCTTACTGATAAGTGTTTGACCTTTTAGTAATTTAGAGATGAGGTCTATTAGATGACCTGTACAAAGTGAACGTACGAATCACACAGTTAGACAAATAGTTAGAGGGGTTCGCAGCTAAACCCAGACATATTCCCTTCTACACCTTCACCCCTTCTCACTTCTTCTTTTCCAGGCATGGGAGCATTCTGAGCAGTGACGTATCGGCTGACAGGAGGCAGAAGGTGGAGCGGAGCGTCAGCTCGACCCACGACTTCTTATCTCATGATTTTGATGCTACAGGTATGTCGCGTCTCATCTCTTATTATGACCTTGTCCTGAATGACTCAATAGAACATTTGGACATCATGCTCTAACGGACATGACCTGTTAATCTTCCGCGGTCGTTGTGGATGCCCATTCCTTTTGGTGGCATGTAATGGGACGTGTGTATGGGCATCTGTAGCTTATCCCTGGGGTTTAGTGAAGGTAGACCAGAGGCGATCAGCCGATCTGAGGACAGGCTTTGGTTTGACGTGATGTTGTCGTAGCCAGTTGTTTCTCCAAATATCTGATGATGAAATCGGTGGACTGAAATCTGCCCCCTTTCCACAAAAAATAGTGTGGTATTAAGAGACTTTTTAAATGGTGATTGGCTGCAGCCTTCACACCTCTGTGTTGAGATGGAGCAGGGAGTAGAGACCAGCGGACACCCCGGGAAGCGTCAGAAGTAGCGTGGCATGGGAGAGGTGAGTATGACTTATTTTGTTTTATAATGTACTGATTTGCTGTCTAAATTTTTGGGCTGGAGAACCCCTTTAAATAAACACTAAACGTAGAAAATGTAAAAAAAAATTCTGGGCACTTCCTCTTTTTCATTTGATCCTACTTTATCTCCCATTACAATTAAAAGTGAGAACTGTGTATTGAAAACTTCTGTTTGAATCCCAAGAGCTCAGCCATGTCTCTTCACCTCCTCCTCACTGTCCTATGTCTGGCCTTAAAGGACTTGTCTCACTTCAGCAAATGGCATTTATCATGTAGAGGAAGTTAATACAAGGCACTTACTAATGCACTGTGATTGTCCATATTGCCTCCTTTGCTGTCTGGATTCATTTTTCCATTACATTATACACTGCTCGTTTCCATGGTTACGACTACCCTGCAATCCATCAGTGGTGGTTGTGCTTGCACACTATAGAAAAAAGCACCAGCCTATGTGAACTCCCACGGTCCCGGCCACCAGAGAGGCCGCCACTTTTTCCTATGGCGTGCAAGCACGACCACCACTGTTGGATTGCAGGGTGGTTGTAACTATGGAAACGAGAAGTATATAATGTGATGGAAAAATGAATCCAGCCAGCAAAGGAGGCAATATGGACCATCACAATACATTAGTAAGTGCCTTGTATTAACTTTCTCTACATGATAAATGCCACTTGCTGAAGTGAGAACTCCTTTAAGACAAGTGGCTGCAGCAGGAGCCTCCCCGCTCTGAACTGTCTCCAGTAAGAGGAAAAAGATTAAACCATGCCCCTTGTCTGAGCCCCACCCCATGCTGGAGATGATCTCCGGTGTCCTCTGCAGGATTTTTACTCAAATGTTTGTTTCAGAAACATGCAAAAAATGCTGTAAGCTGAAACAGCAGGGGCAGTGTAAGGCTACTTTCACACTCGCGTTTTGGGCGAATCCGTCATGGATCTGCAAAAACGCTTCCGTTACAATAATACAACCGCATGCATCCGTCATGAACGGAACCGGTTGTATTAGGTCTTCTATGGCCAGGACGGATCCGTCATTGTGTCATTGACTTACATTGTGTGCAGGCAGCGTTTTGGTGTCTGCCTCCAGAGCGGAATGGTGACTGATCAATGCATTCTGAGCGGATCCTTTTCCATTCAGAATGCATTAGGGCAAAACTGATCCGTTTTGGACCGCTTGTGAGAGCCCTGAATGGATCTCCCAAACGGAAAGCCAAACCGCCAGTGTGAAAGTAGCCTTATCTGTGTATAGATTGAGTTCCTTTACGTCAGCCTCCGTACACATCCTGCAGAATACAGTTTATTACAACATGTAAGGTAAAGCTTTACCATCACTGCAGCCATGCTTGTGCATTACACGATTGCTTTCTGAGCTGTTCTGTAATATATACTACACACAGAATGTGAGTGGTGCCGGAGGTCAGCCACAAGAAAATCGATATTTCTATGTGTTGCCAGCCATCAGTCATAGACTGGTCTGTATTCTGCTGACCACTACGTCTTTCTCGGCTGCTCCGTGCATAATCGAAATCCGTCTCAAATCCATCTGTGATTCAGAGAGTAGATTTATATTCTAGATTAGCTCAGATAAGGCAATCCTAAAATGTATTGAGATTGTTCTCCCCAATTGCTGCTGACACTAAGGGGGTCATTTACTATCAGAAATAGGCCTATATTAGGCGTATATTTTATCGCGTCGCCAAGGTTATTTGTGCTGCAACCTGCAACTTTTCCCCGCTCACATCTGGTCTAAAAAAGTGGGTGTTTTGGAGGCAGGCCGCCGGGCCCATCTCATTCATCATTTTCTACGCCTGTTTTAGGCTACTTTCACACTGGCGTTTTGGTTTCTGTTTGTGAGATCCGTTCAGGGCTCTCACAAGCGGTCCAAAACGGATCAGTTTTGCCCTAATGCATTCTGAATAGTAAAGGATCCGCTCAGAATGCATCAGTTTGCCTCCGTTCCGTCTCCGTTCCGCTTTGGAGACGGACAGCAGCGTTTTAATGTCCGTCTGACGAAACTGAGCCAAACGGATCAGTCTTGAACACCATTGAAAGTTTTCTATTGTGCCATATTGTGTCAGTGACAACGGATCCGTCCCCATTGACTTACATTGTGTGTCAGGACGGATCCGTTTTCACTTACACAATCTGGCGCAATAGAAAACGGATCCGTCCTCCATTGACTTTCAGTGGTGTTCAAGACGGATCCGTCTTGGCTATGTTAAAGATAATACAAATGGATCCTTTCTGAACGGATGCAGACGGTTGTATCATCTGAACGGATCCGGCTGTGCAGGTCCATGACGGATCTGCACCAAACGCGAGTGTGAAAGTAGCCTTAGGCGTAGAAAATGGTCTAAATTTAAGCCGGCAAGGAAGCTGCCTTACATTTAGACTGGCGGTGGATGCACCGAAGTTATGTAGAGGCCGGCGCGTCTACATAACTTCTGTGGATACAACGCCAGCTAAAGAGCTTATTAAAACCTGCGTCTAAAACGCCAGTCTTAATAAATGACCCCGTAAGATCTTAAAGGGGTTTTCTGGTTGTTTAATATGGATGGCCTATCCTGAGTATAGGTCATCAATAACAGATCGGCGGAACCCGGCAGCAACGCCAGTCAGCTATATGAGGAGGCCTCGCCTTGATTGCTGTGGCCTGCCCCCAGCTTAGCAAGCCCAGCGCCGTACATTGTAGCACAGCCCTATTCACTGAGCCGTGCTTAGGCCATGTGATCGATGAGCGTGACTTCACGGGCCTAGGAAGGAGCCGCAGCTGATCAGTGGGGGTGCTCGGCGTCTGATCGCCACCGATCGGATATTGATGACAACCTATCCTGAGGATATTCCATCAATATATTAATCTTGGACAACTCTTTTAAGCAAATAAAGAATTGCGATACTTGCCGCGTTAGCTCCACGTGGTAATCAGTCTGCACTTAGAGCGCAGGAAACCCAAAGACAGACGGCAATCAATATATCCAAAAATCGTAAAGCTCCAGCACTTCTTAAAAATTACATCCTTCATTAGGCTACTTTCACACTAGCGTTCGGCTGTCCGTTCGTGAGCTTCGTTTAAAGGGGCTCACGAGCGGACCCGAACGCTTCCGTCCAGCCCTGATGCAGTCTGAATGGAGCGGATCCGCTCAGACTGCATCAGTCTGGCGGCGTTCAGCCTCCGCTCCGCTCGTCTCCGCACGGACAGGCGGACAGCTGAACGCTGCTTGCAGCGTTCGGGTGTCCGCCTGGCCGTGCGGATCCGTCCAGACTTACAATGTAAGTCAATGGGGACGGATCCGTTTGAAGATGCCACAATATGGCTCAATCTTCAAGCTGATCCGTCCCCCATTGACTTTACATTGAAAGTCTGGACGGATCCGTCCGAGGCTATTTTCACACTTAGCTTTTATATGCCAAAATAATGCAGACGGATCCGTACTGAACGGAGCCTCCGTCTGCATTATTATGATCGGATCCGTTCAGAACGGATCCGATCGAACGCTAGTGTGAAAGTAGCCTTAGATATCTATAAAAACAAGGGATATGGTCCACCCAAAGTCTATGCATTTCAGATCACTTGGGTTTGTGATCAAGAACTCGAGTGGTTGGAAACGCGTAGTAGTTGAGTGCACTGTACCCCTTGTTTTTATGGATATGTAATAAAGGATTTCAATTTAAGACGCGCTGGAACAAGATGTTTGGAACAAAGAATTTCCCCTACCCCAAAAATCCCAGTATGAATCCAATCCAGTTTTCACCCTCTCCTGTCTTTCACCGGTCCCTGTCTGTCAATTCCTCAGAAGACAGTGATGTGTGCTGCTGCAGCCAGTGGCCGCAGTACTGACGCGTCTCCCTCGCGGCACGTAAATAGGTCACATGATGCAAGGGGGATGTGTCGCCACTATGGCCAGTGATTGGCTGCAGTGGCAGTTAAACCAGATGTGGACACGTGGGGGAGCAAAGAAGCTGGAACCCAGTGACAGGGAGCTGGTGAGTATGGTTATGTGTGTGTGGGGTGGGGGGTGGGTGTGTCTCCATCAAAGGTGCACATAGATGGTAAACTCCTTTTAAGCTGACCACACACAGAGAGTTGTTGGCTGAATTCTCTTTCCGTCAACAGCTCTCTCTCTTGATCCACCCAAAGGAAGTCCGGCTTCCATACCTATTAGATGGTTGGCCATAATTGGTGGGTTCAGTCTGCGCACATCTGCTGTGTATGGTCAGCTTCAGATCTTGTGTTTACTTCCAACAATCAGAAGTTCTTCTCAGTCATGTTTCCATTCCTAATTGATGGTCTGAGAAGCCTACATTACTGCGTTACTCTATCCAGGAACTACTCTTTAACATTTCCAGGTAGAGCTCGGTGCTGCAGCATTATGGGTGAGGACTTTTATAGGATATGAAACAGCTTAGGCTACTTTCCAACTTGCGTTTCACTTTTCCGGTTTTAAGAGCTTCCGTTTTGTCCCCATTCATTGTCAATGGGGACAAAACTGAACAGAAAGAAATGCTCCAAAACTCATTCCGTTCCGTTGCGTTTCCATACCGGAGAGCAAACCGCTGCAAGCTGCTTTTTTCTGTGCGGCATGGGATGTGCAGCAAAACGGATCAGTTTTCTCAGACGCAATAGAAAACTGATCCGTCCCAGATTGACTTTTAACTGTGTTCATGACGGATCTGTCCTTGTTATTTCAAAGATGATACAACTGCATGCGTTCATAACGTTCCTAACCACTAGGTAGGGGATAAATAGTATAACAGTAGCTGGGACCTAGAATAAGGAACCCCAAAAATTGGAGACACGCCCCCCCCATCCAACCATACAGCTTGCACCACATAATTTTGACCATTGGACAGTAAAAGTGGTTGTCTAGACCCCTCTCTTTCTTTCTCACTCTCTCTCATGTCTGTGCATCACCCAGACAGTCTATTGATTTGTTGGACATCATGTAATTCTTCATTTCCCCTGTGGTGGCGCTGCAGGAAAACTGAACACTTTCTGATAGATCCGATTGCTGGGGGTCCCAGCTTCAGGATAACCCAGCAGGGAGACTCGCCCAATCCAGTGTAACATGTACCACATATCCAATGGATACTGGTGGGAATTCCCATAAGCCGTCTTTATCCACAAATTTAATAGACTTGGGCCTTGTCTGAGATTGACCCCCGGATTTTTGCCGCAGTATTACAATTGTATATGCCGCAGGGCGCTCAATATGGCTAATCATCCTGACCACCCATGACTTGGTGAGGATGTCTGATTTTGAATGGATTCTGTGTATTTGTACGGAATCCGCACTGAACCCCTAGTAGTAATTGTGCCTGAAGTTTTGCCGGTATTTCTGTGCACTGTAGTCCGAGATTGGTGATGGGAGAAGGATTTGCCAGTAGACAGACCTCATATTCCTGAAGAAGGTAGGTATTCTCCTGATCACACATACCCAGGCAGTCTGCACTCTATGGATGGGATGGAACGTGGCTGTCTATAGTATTTGGAGCTGGACTCGCTGGATAATCTGTACTGCAAGGAGCATATCTGTACTAAATGCCTCCTTGCAGTGATCTGTGGCACCGGACATGTACGAGGACAATTATTTTCGGTTCCATGTAACCTCCCATGTTATGTGGATTCAGATTTTCTTCACTGCTCCTGGAAGATTCTTGACTTGATGGCCCTAATTCTGAACATTTCTTGACATTGCAGTGAATTGATATATTTGTGACGTTCTCCTGGTGTTCTCCTTGCATCTTCATCTCTCCTTCTCTCTTCCACTGTTGTGCAGAGAGTTCGTCCAGGAAGACAAAGTCTACTTGGGATGAGAGTAGACAGGAGACCTATGGTAAGCCCAAGCTGAGAGAGTGCCACCAGCACGTCCATTGCTTTCTCTCTGATTCCCTCTTTGTTTGCATGGCATTCCTTACCTATAGGGTTGGCTCCGGGTGCCTTTTTTTTTCTTCTGCAGCCTAAAACTTCAAAGCATGCTCCTCTGTAATCTGCTTTGTGTGGTGTTATGAACACGGCTATGCTGCCTGCTCTTTGGTATGGCTTTCACTGGGCTTTCATGGAATCAGCGCTTTAAAGAGGACCAGCCACCGCCCCTGACATGTCTGTTTAAGTAAGTTCTTGTATTCCCCCATGTTTAAAGTCAGACTTTATCTCATAAGGAGCCACTTCCAAAAGGGGGCGCTAGCGAGACACCTCTTTTCCTCTTTGAGATACCTCTTTGCATTTTATTTTCTCAAGGAGCAGTGCCACTGAGACCCCATACATAGATGGTCTCCTTAAGGACCTTCTGTATGCTGCGTCCAAGTCATCGAACTCAGCCAGCCAGAATCCTGCCCCGTAATGATGAGAGGCAAACACCATGGAAAAACACATTGACTATTTTTCCGTGTCATGTTCCAAGGTTTGTTAAAAAGTCAGAACTAGGAAGCCACTTCCAAACGTTTGTACTAGTGAGAAATTCTCGCTCCCTGGGAGATACCTCTTTGCATATTATTTTTTCATGGAGCTGGTCTCCTTAAATAATTTAAAATGGCCACCAGCAACCTATCCTAGAATGTGAGCAGGACTAGAGGCCTCCACTTACAGAGCTTGAGGGCGGTGGGGTCTCTCTACACACTATACTCAGGCGCTTCCATATACTACATATCATTGAATGTTCCTGTCGGGCTGCTCAGCCGATGGCATATCATAGGCAGGATCACATCACCAAGTCTGTTGTAGAGCAGTGCAGTGTGTAGTGAGGCTCCACCCCCTCAGCCCCCCCTAGGCAGCTCTGCAAGTGGTACCAACCAGTCCTGCTCATATACTAGAACAGATTGTGGGCATCCATTTTAAATAATTTCCTGGGAACCCCTATAAGAGGAGCCGACCCCACCCCTAAGTTCCAGTCTTCATAAAAAGAAAATCCATTTCTAGTGGGAACAGAGGAATGGCACAACAAAGAGTTTTAAGAAAAGATGCTGTGGAATTGTTAACAGACAAGTCAGGCGAGGGGACGGGCCCTCTCTAAATATTTAGCTTCAATACCTATTGATGATTTAGTGATTATTTTTTGTTTTCTTTTGTTCGATCTTTAAAGCTGCTCGTAGTGTTTAGCTGTGGTATTAATATTACTGCCAACCTGCTCAGTAATATTGCTGCGGATCGACTTCAGGGCCTTTTAAACAGTCTGATAATCTGCCGTAAATGAGTAAAGATCGACACTATAGCATGTCAATTGGCGCTCATTTAGAATGTTTAAATGGAGCAATCCTCATATTGCATGGGGGATGAATGATCGTTATTAAGATCATTCGTCCCTATATAGTTTGCCCGTTGTCAGGGCAACCCCTTCTTTAGATGTCGGGATGTGCAGCCGAAATTGTATGATTTTTATGTATAAGAAATGCAATCACTGGAAAACGGTGATCGATGACAGGGACATAGATATTGATGGCCTGTCCTCAGGATAGGGGATCAATATCAGTGCGGAGGGAGTCCAAGATCCTGCCACCCCCACTGATGAGCTCTTCACGGCAGCCGCCGGCACCGAAGACTATACTGTGAATAGAGCCGGAAGCAGAAGGTTCAATTTGCTGTGTAGTGCCTGTGCTGGGGTATTGCAGCTCTGCTCCTATTCAAATGATGCCCTATCCTGTCATCAATATTTATGGTAAACGGAGAGTACTCCTTTAAATACTTTTTTATGACCTCTTAGTAGCTTAGAGATGAGGTTTATTAGATGACCACCTGCGAATGGCGTTTTTTTTTGTTTTTTGTTTGTTAATGATTGCATGCATCTTGCTAATTTTAGACTAAAATTGGTCTGTATTAAAAATGCTCAGCCGTTTCTGAGATGCATGGTAAAAAATCAGTCTGTTTGCAGACAGTTTCTGTTGTCTTTGAATCCCGTCATCTGATGGCTCGTGTAGTTCTTATGTCTGATCTCCTGACCTCATAAACACTCATAGCTCACTTCTTATCAAACTGATAAGGATATGGCTTAAGTAAGGGTTTATGAGGTCATGAGATTAGAGCAACATATGAGCCGTTAGATGACTGGATTCAGAAAATAACAGTAAAATGCAATCATAAAAAATTGCCATGAAGGTGGCTATTCACACTTCAATTTTGTTTCCGTGTACATGACGGTAAAGCTGCAATTGCACATGCTAAACATGTCCATAGGCCCCCATGAAAGTGTCAGTTTGCATATGTTTTGCATACATTTTCCTTCACTATTTAGAAAACTAGTGTATTGCACTATACTATATAGAGGGATCACGGGAGGGTGGGGGGGGGGGGGGTTGTATTGCACATGGTGCATCTGCAGATTCTTTCTTCTCAGTGAATCAGAGTGCTTCTCTGGCAGCTTCATTTAAAGCCCTTATTTGTCCTTCCCTTACAGCTCATGCGGCCTCATTAAAGGGGTTGTCCGAGGTCTGAAAAAAATAATACAGCACTGAAAATCTGATATATAACTGAGCTAAGCAAGTTTTATGCAAAAGAAAAAATTTATATATATTTCCTCATTTCCCTGGTTCTTTTCTGGCCCTTTGTTTACATGCAATAAAAACTATCTCTGCCCCTCCCCCTGCACTGCTAAGGGAGTGGATACAAGAGCTGCCCTGAGTGACATGTCTGCCTGCTGGGAGACTCTGCAGCATGTTGTATGTGTAGGACTAAAAGTCCCAGCTGTATAATGACACTGCTAAGGGAGTGAACAACAAGAGCTGCCCTGAGTGCTGGGAGAATCAACAGCAATGTATAGGTGTAGAACTACAAGTCCCACTTGTATAATGGCACTGCTAATACACACAGGATCTTCCACCTACCTTCTTGTGCAATGCTCTCTCTAGTCTGTCAGCTCCTGTGCCCAGAATTGTCTCCTCACTGCCTGCTGCAGCTAGCCAGTCTGTGCAGCTGAAGGGGTTAAGAATCTTAGGGGAGAGCGCAGACGGCAGTGAAAGGGGGGGGCGTGGCCAGCACAGTGACTTTACAGGCTTGTAAACAAACTTTATCAGAGCAGGGAGAGAAGCTGACATCACAGGTCATGTGACCCTCAGTGAAATCTGAGAAACCAAGCACTGGAGATAAAGTGAGTTAATTGGAAAGCTGTTACATTTGCTTAGTTAGGAACATAGAAAGAACAAAAAAATAAATCGGACAACCCCTTTAAAGCTGAAGTCTCTTCAGTTTGATAAGAATATAGCTTTAATGAGTATTTATGAGCTGCTAGGAAAGGACAAATAAGGGCTACAGGTCAAGCGCCAAAGAAGCACTCTGATTCACTGAGGAGGAGAAGCAACAGTCTGCCGAAGCACTGAAACTGAAAGCTGTAGAGAAAAAAACTATTGGAAAATTTAAATAAAGACTAATTGAAAAAAAAATTGGACAAAAATGGAATTGAATGCAATGATAAAAATTGCCCCCAAAGGTGTTCATATTCTTAAAGGCTATGTACATCTTTGAGGTAATTTTTTTTAAATTATTGCATTGTAATCATTTTGACCTAAAAATCATTTTTTCAATTAGTGTTGATTTTGAACCCCTGTCTCTTTGCAGCCTTTAGTTTATCTGGTAGCAAGGTCTGTCTTTTCACTCTGTTCAGTCAGGCAGCTCAGCTGACTGCTCCATATCTCTGATCTCTGACCTTAGAAACACTCATTATAGCTCAATGCTTATCTTACTGATAAGAATGTGGCTTTAAGGCTATATATACCTTCAGGGGAAATTTTTATTTTTATGATTGAATTGTACTCATTATTGGCTAAAAACATATTTCCGATTGGCTTTTATTAAAAATATCGAGCTATTCTGTCACAAAGGGCTAACAGTTTGTTTTTTAACTGTGTGACTGGTATTTTCACTTTCACCTTGTGCCGGTCATCTAATAAATCTTATCTCTAATTTATTAAAAGGTCATAAACACTTATTTTAGGCTACTTTCACACTAGCGTTAAAGTTTTCCGGTATTGAGATCCGTCATAGGGTCTCAATACCGGAAAAAAAAACTGAGCAAGACGGATCCGTTTTCTCTGACACAATAGAAAATGGATCCGTCCCCCATTGACTTTCAATGGAGTTCATGACTGATCCGTCTTGGCAATGTTAAAGATAATACAACCGGATCCGTTCATAACTGATGCAGACGGTTGTATTATCAGTAACGGAAGTGTTTTTGCTGAACCCTGCCGGATCCAGCAAAAATGCTAGTGTGAAAGTAGCCTAAAGCTACTTTCACACTCGCGTTTGGTGCGGATCCGTTCAGATAATACAAACGTCTGCATCTGTTCAGAACGGATCAGTTTGTATTATCTTCAACATAGCCAAGATGGTTCTGTCTTGAACACCATTGAAAGTCAATGGAGGACGGATCCGTTTTCTATTGTCATAGAAAACTGATCCGTCCCCATTGACTTACATTGTGTCTCAGAACGTCTTTTGGCTCGGTTTCGTCAGACGGACACCAAAACGCTGCAAGCTTCTACTACAGCATCTCAGCTCTGTACAGAAAAAAGGGCTCCATATTTTGAATAAAGACCAATTGAAAAAATTATTTTTAGCTCAACATTGCAATAATAAAAAAATGCTCCCACAGATGTACATAGCCTTTAAATAACTGTTTATGACCTTTTAGTAATTTAGAGATGAGGTCTATTTAGGCTCCTTTCACATCACCGTTTCTCCTTTCTGTTAACCGGCTCTGTTGAGGAGCAGGAGAACGGAAAGGACGGATTCTGAAGATAACTGAGTCCTAAAGCGTAACGAAGCCTAAAGATCCCATAGACTATAATGGGGTCCGTTCTGTGTCCGCTCAGAATATGATTATTGAGCGGAGACGAAAGTCCTGCATGCAGAACGGAAAGGAGAAACGGTTAGATGACCAGCACAAAGTGAAAGTAAAAAGTGCGATTCACACAGCTTTAAAAAACAAAAAAACAAAAAAGTTTTAAAACTGTTAACCCTTTGTGACAGAATGGCTCAGTTGAAAAAATTATTTTTAGCCCAAAATGAGTAAGGCTAGTTTTACATTAGCGGCAGGGGGGTCCGGCAGGCTGTGCCGGCGGGTGATCAGCCTGTCGGATCCTTCCTGCCGCTAGTTCTTGTGTGCTCCTGGACTGCCGCTCCGTCCCCATTGACTATAATGGGGACGGGGGCGATGTTCAGGCAGCGCACGGCAAGAGGCAGCTGTGCTGCCGCCGGAACTCCGCCCCCATTATAGTCAATGGGGACTGAGTCCGGGGGCACACGTGAACTAGCGGCAGGAAGGATACGACAGGCTGTTTACCAGCCGGACTCCCCTGCCGCTAATGTGAAAGTACCCTTAAATGCAATCATTAAAACAAGTGCCGTGAAGTTCTACAAAGCCTTTAAATCTGCAGGCAGATTCTAAAATGGATAATGTTGCCATAATGTTGGACAACACATGGGACACCATCCCCGATTGCAGCAGTGATGTCACTTTGTCAACACGTGACCACTGCAGCCAATCGCTGACCTCAGCAGTGTACTGATGAGGCCTGTGATTGGCTGCAGTGGTCACATGACTGCCCACAATGTTGAGCTGAGGCGCGTCTTGTTTTCATTGATAATCCCCGTGATGTTTCTACAAATTCAGTTTATTGGACGTGATTTATAAGGGAAATACAGAAACAACCATCCTTCAGCGCAGACGAACCAACCAGTCGGAGGTAGCCAAAGTCTTCATCAAACGTTTTCACCTGAAGAAGGGGAAGTGTTCCCCTAAACGCGTTGGGTGAACGGTTTCCGAAAATAATAATAATAAAAAAAACGTTTGAAGACTTTGGCTACCTCTGACTGGATGGTTGTTTCTGTATTTGCATAACAATTCTCCGTGAGGTCCCAGGCGCACTCATATAAGAAGATCTACATCCGTGGCTGCACATCGGCCATTTTCTCTGGGAATTAAACTTTTCCCATCGCGTCTACAATAGGGTTGTGCCTATCATTTGCACAACCCTTTAAGGTGAGGCTCCGTTTGGAGTAATTTTTTATACGTTATATACGGTATTCACCGTATGGTGCGCTTTTTCTTTGTTTATTAAACAACGCATGAGAAGGTGATTTATAAGGGGGCCCGCAGGGGTCAAGGTAGCTGCTTTTGCTCTGACATTTGTCCACTATAAAGTATGGCGTAAAAGCAAAGCCTTGAAGTTGAATGAATTGTCTTTTAGACCTGTGACAAGATGGTGTCATGGCGCGGAACTTGGGAAGGGTACGAAAAATTATAAATGGTTGGCTACAGTTTTATCAATGGACGCCTTCTACTTACCAATGATTTATTTTTATTTTTCTGTGGGTGTAATATGATCTGTACATCTCTTGTATTGTCTTGAGCTTATTTTTATTTTTTTCAAAAATTCTCTCAAATCTATTACCAACAAATCAGGTTAGCGCTGTCACTATGCAAATTAAAATAAATTGCTTGCACTTTGCTTTCTGCTGCCTGCCTCCGTTTACCTTGTGAATGAGCAGTATACAGTAAAGGTTTCCTTAATGCTATAAGGGTCTATTCACACATCGTGATCAAGTCTCATTTTTTGCAAAAATAAATCGATTTGTCCACAACATATGAACGGACACTTTGTGTACAATTCCGTGGACATCACACTGCCGCAGAATCTGGGCAAAATGCTATGTGATCGTTAGGATGATTTTCTTGAATTATCTGTAAAGATAAAAGCTACTCCATGGGCAACAATCCGGATGGGGTGCAGCTTTGTAATGTAGATCCCACCCACAGGACTTGTTGAGTGAGTCTTTGTCCCTATGACACTGGCTGACCTGTTACATGTGCACTTGGCAGCTGAAGACATCTGTGTTGGTCCCATGTTCATATGTGCTCTTATGGCTGAGAAAAATGATGTTTTATTATATGCAAATGAGCCTCTAGGAGTAACGGGGGCGTTGCCATTGCACCTAGAGACTCTGCTCTCTCTGCAACTGCTGTGCCCTCTCCACTTTGATTTACAGGTCCAGGCAGTGAAATCATCATCTTGCCTGCCTGGCCTTATCATTCAAAGTGCAGAGGGCGCAGCAGTTGCAGAGAGATCTGAGCTTCGAAGTGTAACGTCAACGCCCCCGTTGCTCCTAGAGCTTCATTTGCATATACTTAAACATCATGTTTCTCAGCAATGTGGGCACATATGAACATGGGACCAACACAGATGTCTTCAGCTGCCAAGTGCACATGTAACTGGTCAGCCAGGGTCATAGGTACAAAACTGCTGACAGATGCCATTTAAAGGCCCCATGGTTCTCATGACCCAAACACACAACATTAAATCCACAGTCGGATACACATTTGAAATCCGGGCATGTGCCATTACTGGTTAGTCAGGTCTACTCCATAGAGAAGCTGTCCAATCTTGCCCCCATTCATATGATATCTATGGGTACCTTTAAAACGGATCTGTCATCACACTATGCTGCCCTATGTAATGACCGCTATGGGCCAGTTCCAGTCTCCACAGAAAACCTGACTGTTTAAGAGCGTTAATAGCCAGAAACCCTTTAAGAAAAAGCAGACTGGATCTGTACAAAATGGAAAATGATCCGACAAAATTGTCTGATAATTCCATCCAATTGTATTTTTGGCTTTCCTTGGGCTTTGGAATGAAGCAGCGATGGGACCACGGAAAGGCGAGTGGCGTTTTTTATGTTCAAAGCCACAGATTAGGACCCCAAGGGTCTTCTCCAAGGCCGGTCAATCCCTTTAAGGAACACAGTATAAAAATAAAAGCAAAAAACAAGAATAAAAAAAAAAAAAAAACACCCTAGAAAAGTTCCTTAATCTAATCGCCGCTGTTTTTCTTGACCTGGCTGGTACCGTAGACAATGATGAATAAGCGAATTCTGTTACTGCCAGTCTTTTTTTATTTTTTAAACCATAAGCCTAAATATTCTTAAGGGAAAATTATGGCTATACATATGAAAAGAAACCTAAAAATAATGTCGCTAACCCAAGAAAATATAAAACTTATAGTTGTTGAACGGGCCTGTGAAAAACGGCTAAACTGTGTCTGGTCCTGAAGACCAAAATGACCCTGGTCCTCAACTAGTTAAAGCCCACTGATTACCGCATGCTATAGAGCTGGAGGTGCGATGTACCTTTGTCTGTTCCACCTACCTGACCAGAACTCTGACCAGTTACCAGGAAGTCTTGGCGACAGATTCACTTCACAAGTCTTGACCTTTCCTTTGTCGTGGAGCTTCTCGTGTAGCTTTTATCTTCTGACGCTTGGTCTTCCAGTCTTGTTCCTCAGCCCCCGTTGTGTAATGCTGTGACTCTTCTCGGTGCAGGTTTAGTTCAGCGCTGTGTGATCATCCAGAGAGACGAGAATGGCTTTGGGCTGACGGTCAGCGGTGATAACCCTGTGTTTGTTCAGTCGGTGAAGGAAGGTAAGTGCCCCGACCTATCTTTACTCTCCTCATTCGTATTTCTGATTATGATGCTAGTGGCAGATATTGTTCCTTTCACATACGCCTGGGGATATCGTTATTTTATGAAGAGGAGAAGATGCTGTCAGGTTAGGCCTTATTCACATCTCTGTGATGAAACCTGTGAAGAATCCGTGTGTCCATTTTTTTGGCCACGTGTTATCAGTCTTCCACGGACACTGCACAGCTGAAAATAAGATTTTCAGAGCGTCTCCTATAAATGGGCC
Source organism: Bufo gargarizans (assembly GCF_014858855.1). NCBI lineage: Eukaryota > Metazoa > Chordata > Amphibia > Anura > Bufonidae > Bufo > Bufo gargarizans. Next base: position 477,999,916 of record NC_058083.1, read on the forward strand.
GTGAAAGACGGACAGGGTCCATGTTGGGTCCGTGTTTTTATACGGACCCATAGACTATTAAGGGCGTGATGGATCCGTAAGTATGTGCTTCCATTCTGAACCCATGGACTCGCGAACCGTGCTAAAACACACATTAAAATGAATGGCTACATGTGCTGTCTGTGGAGAACGGACTGCAGAACTGATACATGTGCATGAGGCCATATCCATATGCAAATGAGCAGTTACAGGGGTTGTCAGGGTTCAGAGCTGACCCCCTGATATGAGCTGAATCGTGCACAACAAAGGCTTTTTCTGGAGATCCGGTGATGTACCGGGCTCTCGATGGGTAAGCTAGCAGGGGGCTTCCGCCTAGCAGTGAGCTCAGTGATGTCATGGCACTAATGGGCGGGCCTTAGCGCTGCCCTAGCCTGTAAAACGGCTGGGGCAGCGCTAAAGCCCACCCATTAGTGCCTGTGACGTCACTGGGAACACTGCTAGGATCAAGCCTCTGTAAAAAAGAAAAAATATCTAAAAAAACAGTCCTTGCCCTGCGCGATACAGTGAAAACGGAGATGTGTCCAGGTTCAGCTCTGAATCCAGACAATCCCTTTCAGTGCACCGAGGGTGGGTCCAAGCAACACTGTGCACCCTTGCCCTCCTGCCAGCCTCTCCCTCTCCTTGATTGACAGGACCAGATGAGATGAGTATGTAGGAACCTGTCTCTATCAGTCAAGGGGGGGGGGGGGGGGGGCTGGCAGAGGAGCAGGAGTGCACAGTGACTTAGACCCACCCTCCAAAAAACGATTATATATATATGTGTGTGTGTGTGTGTGTGTGTGTGTGTGTGTGTGTATATATGGTTTTTTTTTACACAATAAAAAGCACACAGAGCTATGGGGACTGGGTATTGTGGATGTGCTAGCGGCCATCTAGCAACCCATGTCCTCGGCTCTATACACAAAATACCGGTGACAGGTTCCCTTTAACTGCTAATTTGCATATGAATTAAAAGCACTTTTTCCTCCAGAATGAAGCAACGGACCGTTAAGTGAGAGATATCATTAGGTTCATCTTATCTAGCCCTACAAGGCATGGTGCCTGGTTTATCGTGGAATTTCCTGCTGACAGGTTCCCTTTAGGACATAATATTTTCTTCCTTAGAACAGAAATCTGATTTATTGTCCACGCCTTCAAAATCGGGACCTTTTTGTTGAGATTTGCAGTTAGTGAGCAGACCTCTGCTATTAGTGTGAGTAATGAAGGCGATGGTGTGCACTCTCATTAGTTCCTCTCTGATATACGTCCTAATAGGTGCTTAGTAGGAGATGAATGGACGTTTATGGCCGCAGGCTCAGTCTAGAGGGTCCTCCAGGAGTCTCTAGACATAATCATAAATCCCAATGTGAACTCAATTACAATTTGGTCCCTGAACGCCATTCTTGGCACCACGGGGATCGTCTGCTTCTGCCTTGTTCATAAATCTCGAGCTTAATTATAAGATGAAGTTGTCTTAAAGGGGTTATCCAGTATCTACAATAGCCCCCCCCCCCCCCCCCCATGTGCCGGGACCCTCCGTGGGAATAAACTTACCCCGCTCCCCGCGGTGCTCCTGGTCCCTGCACCGCCGCTACTGCTTCTCCCTGTACATGGATGAAAGCATCTGGTGTCGGGGGGAGCAGCCAATGGCAGACGGGGACGAGCCTCTCCAGCGTCACCCGCGGTGCCTAGGAGGTTCATCCCCGCCTGCCATTGGCTGCTCCCCCCCCCGACACCGGATGTTTTCATCTGTCAACAGGGAGAAGAGGCAGTGCAGGGACCAGGAGAACCGCGAGGTATGTATATTCTCATGGAGGGGCCCGACACATGGGGGGGGCTGTTATAGATACTGGATAACTCCTTTAAAGGGTAAAGAGCTGAGGACATGGGTTGCTAGATGGCCACTAGCATATCCACAATACCCAGTCCCCATAGCTCTGTGTGCTTTTATTGTGTAAAAAAAAATAAAGATTTGATAGATATGCAAATTAACCTGAGATGAGTCAGGGACAGGACTCATCTCAGGTTAATTTGCATATGTATCAAATCGTTTTGTTTTTTTTACACAATAAAAGCACACAGAGCTATGGGGACTGGGTATTGCCGATGTGTTAGCGGCGATCTAGCAACCCATGTCCTCAGCTCTATAGGCAAAATCCCGGTGACAGGTTCGCTTTAAAGGGAACCTATCAGCGTGGTGGTGGTTTCTAAGGGGGTGTGTGCACACGGTGGATTCTTCTGTCAGGAATATCTGCTGTGGAATCCGCTGCAGAAATCCAAGGCTGACCCTCTGATTACGGTCACAAGTTTGCAGTTGTGCATGCCATGGATCTTCACGTGGTTTTGGCCCCTTTCAATGGAGGTTTCTGCATAAGAACACAGAACACACATATTTTTTTTATATTAAATTTTGAATTTAAAATATGATCATGGAAAAATCTGTGCCATATTAAAGGGAACATGTCATAAGAAAAGGGCCTATTGTTTAAATCACTTTTAACGTTTAACATATTTATTAATTTTCCATGTCTTTACATTTCAACAAAAAACATAAAATCCTGCAGTTTTTGCATGGACCACTAAGCCTAATAATAGGCGCTACTACTTGGCCTGTACAGAAGACTTTACTGCAGTTATCTGCTAATCTGTAATTCTTATCCTACCTGTAATGATATCACCCCTGTGTACAGATAAGACAGGATCCTCCATTCACAATAAGCAATTATCAGATCTTCTCTATTCTTCCCTTGTACAATGACCTCTGCACAGGTCACAGAGCATGCCCAGAAGACTCTCCTATAGAGGTCAGTGGGGTCTCCTCCTGACCATGGTGTCTGTGGACCATGGGGCTGCCGCAAATCAATGCTTCCTAAATGCTGTTAACAACAGCTCAGGCAATATGGCCGCCCCCATAATCATGTTCAGGAAATAGAATAAAAAGAGTGCATAGTGCCACCTATATATTTTTATTATTATTATAATTTTTTTTTTTTTTTTTGTGGTCTGCTGCCCCTGCATTCACGGAGACCCCCGCTGATCTCTAGATCCAGGAGTCTGAAGGGCTCACTGCAGAGTGCGGTAGTGAAGGCGGCCGATAGACTATTGAGGCCGTCCGCAGTATCGAGGTGCTCCTCCTCCTCACTGCTGAGCGCTTGAGACTCCTCATTATAGATATCAGTGGGGGGCTCACCGCTGGGACCCCCACTAAATTTCACTACACAGCAGGGAAGCAAGTGCGGATGCGATGCGTTTTTCACTGGTTGCTAGGAGATGTTGTTTGTAAACCTTTTTTTTTTTTTTTTTTTATCACGCTCGTGAAAAAACGCTTAAAAATGCATTGCACCCGCATGAAAAAAACTGAACGCAATCGCAACAAAACTGACTGAACTTGCTTGCAAAATGGTGCGAGTTTCACTAAACGCATCCGGACGTAATCCATCACGCTCGTGTGAAAGAGGCCTAATGCCTAATTTTAAGCCGTTTCTAGTGGTGATTTATGAGTTTACTGACCCCTCTGGAGAGACCAAACCAATATCAAACTGCAACCTTGGCGCCACTCTTGAATTAACTGAGCTATCCAGTCAAGTCCGTCAATTGGCCCTTGTTTAGTAAGGCTCCGTTTTTGTTGGCATCATTGCTGCCTTTATCACCGGAGCCATGACAATTATGGTATAACAGATCCTGGTGGATCTTTGGGTCCGCCTAGTTTCCTTCTTTTTGGTGTTTTTTTCTCGAAATAACGCAGCAGACTACACTATTTTTGCTGTCATAATTATTGTTGAGCGAAGCGAGCTTCGTATGCTTCATCCGAAGTCGCTTCGTTCAAAACTTCGGAATAATACTGTTCGGAGATTCGTCTCCGTACAGCATTAGAATGTATGGGCTCCGATGAGCCGAAGTTATTCACGAAGTCGCGCGTGACTTCGTTGAATAACTTCGGTAGTTGATTTTGAAACCAAACTCTGCTTCGGTTCTCAGGTACTGGTTGGAACAGAAGCTGAGTTCGGTTTCAAGTTTTAAAGTGGTTTTCACTTTAAAAATTCTTAATAAATATGAGACTTCGTGAATAACTTTGGCTCATCAGAGCCCATACATTCTAAGGCTACATGCACACGGCTGTTGTTCTGGTCCGCATCCGAGCTGCAGTTTTTGCGGCTCGGATGCGGACCTATTCACTTCAACGGGGCCCCAAAAGATGCAGACAGCACTCCGTTTTGCGGACAAGAATAGGCAGTAATATTAATGGCTCTCCGTGCAGTTCTGCAAATTTGCGGACCGCAAAACACACAATGGTCATGTGCATATCGCCTAATACTGTACGGAGACGAATCTCCTTACAGTATTATTCCAAAGTTTTGAACCAAATGACTTCGGATGAAGCATTAGTCATAATGTGACTCACCGATAACATGATCACACAGTATGTCACTACAATAAACTAGATAATGTAAAAGAGAATGATAGATGAAAGCGGTAAATTGTCTTTATTAAATGTTTGCGGTTCACTTGCAGATGGAGCGGCCATGCGGGCTGGGGTGCAGACGGGAGATCGCATCATTAAGGTAAAATACACTTCTCCTGTACTGGTTTCTACCAAGTTATATATGTATAGCTTGCCTTGGGGCATACTTTTAACGATAGTACCTTTTACTACCCCCAACACTATATATATATATATGTACAGTCCTGATCAAAAGTTTAAGACCACTTGAAAAATGGCAAAAAATCTTATTTTACATTGTTGGATCTTAACAAGGTTCCAAGTAGAGCTTCAACATGCAACAAGAAGAAATGGGAGTGAGACAAAACATTTTTCGAGCATTTAATTAATTGAAAATAACGAATAAACTGAAACAGGCTGTTTTTCAGCTGATCCAAATTTTAGGACCACATGCCTTTAAAGGGATTCTGTCACCTCCCCTCAGCCAAAAAACGATTTAAAAGCAGCCATGCAGCACAGCTTACCTGGATTAGGCTGTGCTCTTTTATCTTGAAATCCGTCCAGCAGTTACTTCAAAAAACGACTTTGATCAATAAGGAAATGCGTCCTGAAGGTGCCCAGAGGGGCGTTTTTTTCTTCTTAGTGAGCCCAGTACCGCCCCTCTTTCAGTGCCCAGCCCGCCTTCCTTGTACTTTCTAACCGCCGCCCCCAGCCTGCCACAGCCTCCCCTCCCTCTCCTCCCCCTCCCTCACGCCGAACGAAGTCTCGCACAGGCGCAGTTCCCACTGAGGGCTGCGCCTGTGCGATCATCAGGAGACTGAGGGCGGCAGCTTCATCTTCGTCACTGGGCATGCGCCGAGCCCAGTGACGTCCGATGCTCGCTCTTCCCTGCTGACTGAGGGAAGAGCGAGCATCGGACGTCACTGGGCTCGGCGCATGCCCAGTGACGAGGATGAAGCTGCCGCCCTCAGTCTCCTGATGATCGCACAGGCGCAGCCCTCAGTGGGTACTGCGCCTGTGCGAGAGTTCGTTCGGCGTGAGGGAGGGGGAGGAGAGGGAGGGGAGGCTGTGGCAGGCTGGGGGCGGCGGTTAGACTGTACAAGGAAGGCGGGCTGGGCACTGAAAGAGGGGCGGTACTGGGCTCACTAAGAAGAAAAAAACGCCCCTCTGGGCACCTTCAGGACGCATTTCCTTATTGATCAAAGTCGTTTTTTGAAGTAACTGCTGGACGGATTTCAAGATAAAAGAGCACAGCCTAATCCAGGTAAGCTGTGCTTCATGGCTGCTTTTAAATCGTTTTTTGGCTGAGGAAAAAGCCAATTATGTGCAAAGATGTGGATTCATTGTCATTTTCTGTCAGGTAGTGACACGTTGTGATGGCAAAGGCAAGAAAACTCGTCCTTTTTGAACGTGGTCGGGTTGTTGAACTGCATAAGCAGGGTCTCTCACAGCGCGCTATCGCTGCTGAGGTGGGACGCAGTAAGACAGTCATTTGGAATTTCTTAAATGAGCCTGAGGGTTATGGAACAAAAGTCAAGTGGAAGACCCCAAAAAATGTCATCAGCACTGAGCCGGAGGATCCAATTGGCTGTCCTTCAAGACACTGGACGATCCTCAACCCAAATTAAGGCCCTTACTGGTGCTGGCTGCAGCCCCATAACCATCAGACGGCATCTGAGACTGAAGGGCTTCAAAAACAAAAAAAAGTCTTCAAAGACCTCGTCTCCTTGAACGCCACAGAACTGCTCGTTTGGACTTTGCAAGAGAGCAGCAAACATGGGGCATTCAAAGGTGGAAGAAAGTTTTATTCTCTGATGAGAAAAAATTTAACCTTGATGGTCCTGATGGTTTCCAACGTTACTGGCATGACAAGCAGATCCCACCTGAGATGTTTTCTATGCGCCACAGTGGAGGGGGCGCCATAATGGTCTGGGGTGCTTTTTCCTTCAGTGGAACAATGGAGCTCCAGGAAGTGCAGGGGTGTCAAACGGGTGCTGGCTATGTCCAGATGTTGCAGAGAGCATTCATCATGACTGAGGGCCCTCGTCTGTGTGGTAACGACAGGGTTTTTCAACAGGACAACGCTACAGTACACAATGCCCGCAGGACAAGGGACTTCTTCCAGGAGAACATCATCACTCTTTTGGCCCATCCTGCGTGTTCCCCTGATCTAAATCCAATTGAGAACCTTTGGGGATGGATGGCAAGGGAAGTTTACAAAAATGGACAACAGTTCCAGACAGTAGATGGCCTTCGTGCGGCCGTCTTCACCACTTGGAGAAATGTTCTCACTCACCTCATGGAAACGCTTGCATCAAGCATGTCGAAACGAATTTTGGAAGTGATCAACAATAACGGCGGAGCTACTCATTACTGAGTTCTTGTTTGGAAGTTGGATTTCTTTTGGAGGTGTGGTCCTAAACTTTTGATCAGCTTAAAAACAACCTGTTTCAGTTTATTCGTTTTCATTAAATTGAATGCTCAAAAAATGTTTTGTCTCACTCCCATTTCTTCTTGTTACATGTTGAAGCTCTACTTGGAACCTTGTTAAGATCCAGCCATGCTAAATAGGATTTTTTGCCATTTTTCAAGTGGTCCTAAACTTTTGATCAGGACTGTATATATGTTAGTCCATTTATAAAAGTTCCCAGAAACATAGTTAAATGGAGTGTGTCAGCAGTTTTGACCATGCTAAATTGCTGGCAGCGCTAAGGAGGTGCTGGTGCGAGCAGTATAATCATACCTTCTGTAGAGCTTTATGATCAGGAGTAGTGTTAATATGAAGTTTTATTCTGACAGATTTTGCTCCTGCAAGTACCCAGGGTTGGACTTAAATGGCTTCGCTCACTTTAGGAAATAGCATTTATTATGCAGAGAAAGTTAATACCAGGCACTTACTAATGTATTGTGATTGTCCATATTGTCTCCTTTGCTGGCTGGATTCATTTTTCCATCACATTATACACTGCTCGTTTCCATGGTTATGACCACCCTGCAATCCATCAGCAATGGCTGTGCTTGGAAAAAAAAGCACCGGCCTATGTGAGCTACCACTTACCTGGCCACCAGAGAGGCCAGCACTTTTTTCTATAGTGTGTAAGCACGACCACCACTGATGGACTGCAGGGTGGTCGTAACCATGTATTATCATTATGCAGTAGAAAAATTATCAAGCAAGCAAAGGAATCAATATGGACAATCACAATACATTAGTCAGTGCCTTGTATTAACTTTCTCTACATGATAAATGCAATTTGCCGAAGGGACAAAACCCCTTTAACTGTCCTGCCTCTGCTCTGAGTGACAGCCGTACTTTTCTCCTGGAGGCTACAGCTGTCACGCAGAGGGGAGGGGCTTGGAAGCATCTTAATGCAGAGATCAGAGAGGACTTCAGAGTGAAGCCTTGTCCTGGTCACTTCCAGGAGCAGGATCTGGCAGAATAAAACTTCACATTCACACTACTCCTGATAAGAATATCACTGCAAAAGGCATGTTTGTACTGTTATCCTCAACCCCTCACTAGTGCTATCAGCAGTTTAGCACGGTCAGAAGTGCTGACAGATTCTGTGTAAGGTTATTGCATGATCTCGGTCCCATGTAATGCAGAATACTTGGGACATAGATGGAAAATAAAAAATAATGCAGACATAATTTTGCAATACGTGTGAAATAAGTTGGGCCACTTTTACATGCCTGGTCATCACTTTTTATTCTATCCTTGTGGTGTCAGACGCAATTCGTGGGAACATTTGGTATTTACTATTTGATAAACTTTCCAAGCTAATGACAATGACTCATATAGCCAGGACATTTATACCTTATGCTCCTTTTATTGAACTTCTAAAACTTGCCATAAAAATATTGCATGGATTCGTATATTGCATTTAACACCTGCTCTCGCCCGGCATCCTCACGGACATCTGTTACCAGCACCACGGCAGCACACCGCACCATCAACACAACATTTCGAGGGCACGCCCCCTTTGCCAAGCGCATACTCATTAGATTAATTCTGGTTGAGACTACTGTTTGTGGCCGGATCCGCCGATCATCACTTGTGAATTAGGCTACTTTAACATTAGCATTTTTGGCGGATTCGGCATGTATCTTCAAAAACGCTTCCGTTACCATAATACAACTGCATGCATCCGTCATGAACAGATCTGGTTGTATTATGTCTTTTATAGCCATGACGGATCCGTCTTGAACACCATTAGGGAACGGATCAGTTTTCTATTGTGTCAGAGAAAACTGATCCATCCCCATTGACTTACATTGTGTGTCAGGATGGATCCGTCTTGTTCTGCACCACATCGTGGACAGAAAAACGCTGCATATCGGAACAGAATGCATTCTGGTGCACTCCGTTTTATTCAGTTCAGTTTTGTCCCCATTGACAATGAATAGGGACAAAACTGAAGCATTTTCTTCCGCTATTGAGCTCCTATGGCGGATCTCAATAGCGGAATTGAAAATGCTAATGTGGAAGTAGCATTAGATGTTTGGCTGACGTTTTCTCCGCAGATGTCGGAGTTACGAAGGATTGGGCTGTCGAGTCTCAACATGCCTGGTCCTTTATTCTCTGGAAACAGTGGTGTCTAGCAGAAGCTCATTCTCATCTTCCCATAAAAAACACATGCACACTCAGCCAAAGCGACTGCGTATTTATGGGGAGGTCTAGAGGTACAGCTACTGACTATTGCAGTTTATGTAACAACCAGGTATATAAAGTATATGTGACTGTTTCTCATACTTGCCGGAACATCTATTTTGTGTATATTTCTTCCCTTTTATTGCATTGTACGCCATTATATAGTACTCTACCTCTATAGTTGCTCTACCTTTTCTTACATCCGTGCACTATTTTTCATAATACGGTGCACCTCTGTTACTATGTACACCTTTGGGGGCAATTTTTTTTTATTATTGCATTGTACTCATTTTGATCCTAAATAATTTTTTTAATTGGTCTTTATTAACCTGCTCAGGACCGCCGTACGCAGGATTGCGTCCTGCCGGCGGCCCTGCTCTTCTGGGTGGACGCATATACGCGTCCTCCCGCGAGAGCCGAGATTTCCTGTGAACGCGCGCACACAGGCGCGCGCGCTCACAGGAACGGAAGGTAAGCGAGTGGATATCCAGCCTGCCAGCGGCGATCGCTCGCTGGCAGGCTGGAGATGCGATTTTTTTAACCCCTAACAGGTATATTAGACGCTGTTTTGATAACAGCGTCTAATATACCGGCTACCTGGTCCTCTGGTGGTCCCTTTTGTTTGGATCGACCACCAGAGGACACAGGCAGCTCAGTAAAGTCGCACCAAACGCCACACTACACTACACTACACCACCCCCTGTCACTTATTAACCCTTTATGAACCACTGATCACCCCATATAGACTCCCTGATCACCCCCCTGTCATTGATCACCCCCCTGTCATTGATCACCCCCCTGTCATTGATCACCCCCCTGTCATTGATCACCCCCCTGTAAGGCTCCGTTCAGACGTCCGTATGATTTTTACGGATCCACGGATACATGGATCGGATCCGCAAAACGCATACGGACGTCTGAATGGAGCCTTACAGGGGGGTGATCAATGACGGAGGTGATCAGGGAGTCTATATGGGTGATCACCCCCCTGTCATTGATCACCCCCCTGTCATTGATCACCCCCTGTCATTGATCACCCCCCTGTCATTGATCACCCCCCCTGTAAGGCTCCATTCAGACATTTTTTTGGCCCAAGTTAGCGGAAATATATATTTTTTTTTTTGTTTGTTTTTTTCTTACAAAGTCTCATATTCCACTAACTTGTGTCAAAAAATAAAATCTCACATGAACTCACCATACCCCTCACGGAATCCAAATGCGTAAACATTTTTAGACATTTATATTCCAGACTTCTTCTCACGCTTTAGGGCCCCTAAAAAGCCAGGGCAGTATAAATACCCCACATGTGACCCCATTTCGGAAAGAAGACACCCCGAGGTATTCAGTGAGGGGCATATTGAGTCCATGAAAGATTGAAATTTTTGTCCCAAGTTAGCGGAAAGTGAGACTTTGTGAGAAAAAAACAAAAAAAAAAACAATTTCTGCTAACTTGTGCCTCGCCATGCCCCTCACGGAATACCTTGGGGTGTCTTCTTTCCAAAGTGGGGTCACATGTGGGGTATTTATACTGCCCTGGCATTCTAGGGGCCCGAAAGCGTGAGAAGAAGTCTGGGATCCAAATGTCTAAAAATGCCCTCCTAAAAGGAATTTGGGCCGCTTTGCGCATCTAGGCTGCAAAAAAGTGTCACACATCTGGTATCGCAGTACTCAGGAGAAGTTGGGGAATGTGTTTTGGGGTGTCATTTTACATATACCCATGCTGGGTGAGAGAAATATCTTGGTCAAATGCCAACTTTGTATAAAAAAATGGGAAAAGTTGTCTTTTGCCAAGATATTTCTCTCACCCAGTAAGGGTATATGTAAAATGACACCCCAAAACACATTCCCCAACTTCTCCTGAGTACGGCGATACCACATGTGTGACACTTTTTTGCAGCCAAGGTGGGCAAAGGGGCACACATTCCAAAGAGCACCTTTCGGATTTCACCGGCCATTTTTTACACATTTTGATTGCAAAGTACTTCTCACACATTTGGGCCCCTAAATTGCCAGGGCAGTATAACTACGCCACAAGTGACCCCATTTTGGAAAGAAGACACCCCAAGGTATTCCGTGAGGGGCACGGCGAGTTCCTAGAATTTTTTATTTTTTGTCGCAAGTTAGTGGAATATGAGACTTTGTAAGAAAAAAAAATATTAAAATAAAAATCATCATTTTCCGCTAACTTGTGACAAAAAATAAAAAGTTCTATGAACTCACTATGCCCATCAGCGAATACGTTAGGGTGTCTACTTTCCGAAATGGGGTCATTTGTGGGGGTTTTATACTGTCTGGACATTGTAGAACCTCAGGAAACATGACAGGTGCTCAGAAAGTCAGAGCTGCTTCAAAAAGCGGAAATTCACATTTTTGTACCATAGTTTGTAAACGCTATAACTTTTACCCAAACCATTTTTTTTTTGCCCAAACATTTTTTTTTTATCAAAGACATGTAGAACAATAAATTTTGCGAAAAATTTATATATGGATGTCGTTTTTTTTGCAAAATTTTACAGCTGAAAGTGAAAAATGTAATTTTTTTGCAAAAAAAATCGTTAAATTTTGATTAACAAAAAAAGTAAAAATGTCAGCAGCAATGAAATACCACCAAATGAAAGCTCCATTAGTGAGAAGAAAAGGAGGTAAAATTCATTTGGGTGGTAAGTTGCATGACCGAGCGATAAACGGTGAAAGTAGTGTAGTGCAGAAGTGTAAAAAGTGGCCTGGTCATGAAGGGGGTTTTAGCTAGCGGGGCTGAAGTGGTTAATAATATGGCATCCTTTTCTCTGTACAGAGCTGACATGCTCTAGTAGCAGCCTGTGAATTTTCTGGCTTTTCAGTCAGACCAGGAGCAGATGGACTCCTTATCTCTGCTCTCAGACCTCCTAAACACTCATTATAGCTCGGTTCTTGTCTTACTGATGAGAATGTGGCTTAAATAGGTGTTTATGACTTCTCAGTAGTTTAGAGATAAGGTTTATTAGATAAACTGCACAAAGTGACAGTAAAAGTACCAGTCACTCAGCTAGAAAAACAGTTAAAGGGGTTGTCCGAGTTCTGGAAAAAAAAATATATAGCATTGTAAATCTGTTGGTCAGCGATTATATAACTAAGCTAAGCAAGTTTTAGGCAAAAAATTTTCCTGGTTCTCTTCTGGCCCTTTGTTTACTTGCAATAAGAACAATCTGTGCCCCTCCCCCTGCACTGCTAAGGGAGTGAATAAGTACTGCCCTGAGTGACATGTCTGCCTGCTGGGAGACTCAGCAGCATGTTGTATGTGTAGAACTACAAGTCCCAGCTGTATAATGAAACTGCTAATACACACAGGATCTTCGCCCCTACCTGCAATGCTCTGCAGAACTTCTCTTTCAGCTCCTGTGCCCAGCATTTATCTCCTCACTGCCTGCAGCTACACAGTAAACACTTCAGCACTGAGTCTATGCAGCTGAAGGGGTAAAGAATCCTGGGAGAGAGCAATAAGCAGCAGCTGCAGTGCAGGGGGGCGTGGCCAGCACAGTGACCAATCTCTCAGGCTTGTGCACTATCATTATCAGAGCAGGGAGAGAAGCTGACATCACAGGTCATGTGACCCTCAGTAAGTCTGAGAAACCAGCCACTGGCGATAAAGTGAGTTAAAGGGCTTCTGTCACCCCCTAAAAGTTATTTTTCATTTTTGGGCTAATTAAAATCCTTATAGTGCGATTATTCAATATATAATGCTCTTACATTTTTCTGTGGCTTAGTTTCTTTAAAAACCGCACTTTTATAATATGTTAATTACCTGGCTACCAGCAAGTAGGGCGGTTACTTGCTGGTAGCCGCCGCATCCTCCTTTCAAAGTAACGCCCCCTCCTCCTGTTGATTGACACGGCCAGCGAGCGCTCTCCTCCTTCGGCTGGCCCTGTCTGCGTTCCAAATCTCGCGCCTGCGCTGTACCGGTCTTCAGTCGGCCGCTCCTTCCTCAGTGCGCCTGCGCCGGGTGTAGATGTGACGTCATCAGCGCAGACGTGGAGCAAAGTCCTCCTCTCAGTGCGCATGCGCCGACTGAAAACCGGTACGGCGCAGACGCGAGATTTGGAACGCAGACAGGGCCAGCCGAAGGAGGAGATCGCTCGCTGGCCCTGTCAATCAACAGGAGGAGGGGGTGTTATTTTGAAAGGGGGATGCGGCGGCTACCAGCAAGCAACCGCCCTACTTGCTGGTAGCCAGGTAATTAACATATTATAAAAGTGCGGTTTTTAAAGAAACTAAGCCACAGAAAAATGCAAGAGCACTATATGTTGAATAATCACACTATAAGGATTTTAATTAGCCCAAAAATGAAAAATTACTTTTGGGGGGTGACAGAAGCTCTTTAATTGGAAAGCTGTAAGATTTGCCTAGTTAGAAACATAAAATATAAAAAGAATAAAAAAAATAACTCTGTCAACCCCTTTAACACTTTGTGACAGAACAGCTGAATATTTTTAATAAACGGTCAATAGAAAAAAAAAAATCTCCAAAAATGAGCAACATCCAATATTTAAAAAAATCGCCTCCAAAGGTGTACATAGCCTTTATTTTCAGTTTCTTTTTAGCTTTTTTTATTTCATCTTCTTTCTCTTTCAGGTTAATGGGACCCTGGTCACACACTCCAATCATCTTGAAGTTGTAAAGCTTATTAAGTGTAAGTGTATTTTCTACTAAAAATGTAAAAGAAAATATTAATCCTAAATTGCTAATTCCTTGTGTGTGTGTGTGTCTGATAAATCCAGATGAGCCGTCTTGTGATCCTCGCATTGCGTTTGGGAATTTGCATTGTAGCCTTTTTAGCTTTAAAGGGGTTGTCCCATTACAACATCTTATCCCCTTATTCAGTGTCTGATCAGCAGGGGTCCAACTGCTGGTCCCCCCGCCGATAGCAAGAACGGGGCCCCATGTGTTCCCATTTAATTAAGCTGCAGACCTGCATGTGCACTGCTTCTTCATTCAACTCTATGGGGCCGCGGATGATAGACAATTGCTTGTATTCGGCTATATCCGGGCATGCGTACGTGTATGCTGCTCCATTCAAATGGGGAAGACGGACCCCATTCTAGTGATTGGTGCGGGCCCCAGCAGTCAGGCCCTCCCCAATCGGACACTTATCCCCTATCCACAGGATAGGTTGTAATACACGTTGTAATGGTAGCCCCCCCCCCCCCCCTTTTAAACGTAGAGCGTTCACACAACCGTATCCATTTGGCAGTCCTCAGATCACGGATGCTGTCCATGTGGACTCATTGACTTCAACGTGTCCACATTTTGTGTCAAAGTATAGGATACTGTCCGGGTCCGTATATCTGTTCTGGAAAAGATAGAATGTGTCCTGGGAACTGCAGACCCATTAAAGTCAATGGATCTGCAAAAACTGCAGATGCCACATGGACCACATCCGTATTTTGCGGATCCGCGGTACATTTGTGTGAATGTACCTTTAGTATGAAATAAAAGACAGGCTTAGAAGGCATTCTGGTACTTTGCTTGTTTTGTCCCCGTTTTTGTTCTGACTCTTACCTTTTCTCTACACAGCCGGCTCCTACGTGGCTCTTACAGTACAAGGTCGGCCTCCCGGATCCCCACACATCCCTTTATCTGAGAGCGATCCATTCTCTCCTTTGCACATGTCTCCACTGAATCATGGACACGGGCCCTTAGAAAGAATAACTAGCCCCGTATTAGTGGGGGTGAGTAACTGATTTACTTGGGGTTAAATTAAAGAGCGTTCTCAAGGGGGGGATTTATCATTCCCTGTGCGCCAGAAAAGTGACATTAAAAAGTCGCAGGTAAGGTTTTTTGTCGCATCTCCCCTTTTTTGCCGTCCTCGCCACTTTTCTAAAAGGCGACATGTCATTGGCGGGGAGGGGGCATGGCCAGCCACAGCAGCACACTCCTCTTCATTTACACTAGTTTTTGTGGTGTAAATGAAGCCCAAAATCTACGGCAGCTCTGAGCTGTCACAGATTTCTAATTTATAAGGAGGTGTGCGCAGGGGATATCGAGACAGTCGCAGAAAATGCTTGTCTTGATAAATCTTCCCAATAGTGCCCTGTGCGGTCTGACTGAAATTAATGGAACCAACCTTTTAATTTTTTTATTTATTTTATTTAATTGGGATGGCCAACTTTCCAGGACTCCATATTGGAAGATGCTTCAGTGCATCTATTTGTGTGTGTGTGTATATTAGGGCTGCAGCTAACGATTATTTGATTAATCGATTAGTTGTCGATTATTTGATCGATTTAATCGGGAAAAAACACCAATATGACAAAAAAAAAGGGTTTATATGATTTTACTTGAAAAATTAGGTTCAAAGGCCATATTAAAACAAATTGTGGATGGCACTGTTATGGGGGGAGTCTGTGGATGGCACTGTTATGGGGAGGGGGGATCTGTGGATGGCACTGTTATGGGGGGGATCTGTGGATGGCTCTGTTATGGGGGAGGGGGATCTGTGGATGGCACTGTTATGGGGAGGGGTATCTGTGCACTGTTATGGGGATGGGGTATCTGTGCACTGTTATGGGGAGGGGTATCTGTGCACTGTTATGGGGAGGGGTATCTGTGCACTGTTATGGGGAGGGGTATCTGTGCACGGTTATGGGGAGGGGTATCTGTGCACGGTTATGGGGAGGGGTATCTGTGCACGGTTATGGGGAGGGGTATCTGTGCACGGTTATGGG
The DNA here is from genome assembly GCF_014858855.1 of Bufo gargarizans. Lineage (NCBI taxonomy): Eukaryota > Metazoa > Chordata > Amphibia > Anura > Bufonidae > Bufo > Bufo gargarizans. Next base: position 478,015,727 of record NC_058083.1, read on the forward strand.
GAGGGGTATCTGTGCACGGTTATGGGGAGGGGTATCTGTGCACGGTTATGGGGAGGGGTATCTGTGCACTGTTATGGGGAGGGGTATCTGTGCACTGTTATGGGGAGGGGTATCTGTGCACTGTTATGGGGAGGGGTATCTGTGCACTGTTATGGGGAGGGGTATCTGTGCACTGTTATGGGGAGGGGTATCTGTGCACTGTTATGGGGAGGGGTATCTGTGCACTGTTATGGGGAGGGGGATCTGTGCACTGTTATGGGGAGGGGGATCTGTGCACTGTTATGGGGAGGGGGATCTGTGCACTGTTATGGGGAGGGGGATCTGTGCACTGTTATGGGGAGGGGGATCTGTGCACTGTTATGGGGAGGGGGATCTGTGCACTGTTATGGGGAGGGGGATCTGTGCACTGTTATGGGGAGGGGGATCTGTGCACTGTTATGGGGAGGGGGATCTGTGCACTGTTATGGGGAGGGGGATCTGTGCACTGTTATGGGGAGGGGATCTGTGCACTGTTATGGGGAGGGGGATCTGTGCACTGTTATGGGGAGGGGGATCTGTGCACTGTTATGGGGAGGGGGATCTGTGCACTGTTATGGGGAGGGGGATCTGTGCACTGTATGGGGAGGGGGATCTGTGCACTGTTATGGGGAGGGGGATCTGTGGCATGGCACTGTTATGGGAGGGGGATCTGTGGATGGCACTGTTATGGGGAGGGGGATCTGTGGATGGCACTGTTATGGGGAGGGGGATCTGTGGATGGCACTGTTATGGGGAGGGGGATCTGTGGATGGCACTGTTATGGGGAGGGGATCTGTGGATGGCACTGTTATGGGGAGGGGGATCTGTGGATGGCACTGTTATGGGGAGGGGGATCTGTGGATGGCACTGTTATGGGGAGGGGGATCTGTGGATGGCACTGTTATGGGGAGGGGGATCTGTGGATGGCACTGTTATGGATCTGTGGATGCACTGTATGGGGAGGGGGATCTGTGGATGGCACTGTTATGGGGAGGGGGATCTGTGGATGGCACTGTTATGGGGAGGGGGATCTGTGGATGGCACTGTTATGGGGAGGGGGATCTGTGGATGGCACTGTTATGGGGAGGGGGATCTGTGGATGGCACTGCTATGGGGGGGATCTATGGATGACACTGTATAGCATCTTATGCTATATGTGTCATCCACAGATCCCCCTCCCCATAACAGTGCACAGATCCCCCTCCCCATAACAGTGCCATCCACAGATCCCCCTCCCATAGCAGTGCCATCCACAGATCCCCCTCCCCATAGCAGTGCCATCCACAGATCCCCCTCCCCATAGCAGTGCCATCCACAGATCCCCCTCCCCATAGCAGTGCCATCCACAGATTCCCCCTCCCCATAGCAGTGCCATCCACAGATTCCCCCTCCCCATAACCGTGCCATCCACAGATTCCCCCTCCCCATAACAGTGCCATCCACAGATTCCCCCTCCCCATAACAGTTGCCATCCACAGATTCCCCCTCCCCATAACAGTGCCATCCACAGATTCCCCCTCCCCATAACAGTGCCATCCACAGATTCCCCCTCCCCCATAACAGTGCCATCCACAGATTCCCCCTCCCCATAACAGTGCCATCCACAGATTCCCCCTCCCCATAACAGTGCCATCCACAGATTCCCCCTCCCCATAACAGTGCCATCCACAGATTCCCCCTCCCCATAACAGTGCCATCCACAGATTCCCCCTCCCCATAACAGTGCCATCCACAGATTCCCCCTCCCCATAACAGTGCCATCCACAGATTCCCCCTCCCCATAACAGTGCCATC